>NW_027528417.1:10196596-10301056 GCF_008692635.1 Crocuta crocuta | reverse complement strand
GCAGGGCGGCGGAGAGGGGGGGAGGCGGGGGGGGGGGAGGGCGGGAGGGGACGGGGAAAGAGGGAGGGACGGAGGGAGGGGGGTCCCCGGGGGCCAAGCACCCCTCGGGGAGGAGGAACCCGCGGGAGGCGAGCGCCGGGATGGCTGCGCGGGGTCCCGAGAGCGGGCGCTCTCGCTCTTTCTGCTCGCTTTCTGGCACAAGACGGGCACAGTTGGTGATTATTTAGGGAATCCTAAATCTGGANGCTCCGAGACTCGCTTCTCCTCCCTCCCTCCCGTCACCCCTCTCCCCCTTCTCTGTCTTCCGTCTCTCCCCTTTTCTC
This sequence comes from Crocuta crocuta, assembly GCF_008692635.1. Classification (NCBI taxonomy): domain Eukaryota; kingdom Metazoa; phylum Chordata; class Mammalia; order Carnivora; family Hyaenidae; genus Crocuta; species Crocuta crocuta. The sequence goes on along the minus strand of NW_027528417.1, from coordinate 10,300,733 downwards.
GTCTCTACGCAATCCTACGTGATTGAGGTTTGGATGAGAAATTCTCAGAGGCAGAGTGAAGGAACTGCAGCTCCGGTCTGGTCGGTCCCATCCCTCCCCCAAGAGAAAACACAGCCAGCCACCGACCGGTTAAAGGACCCTGAGTCCACAAAGAAGGGGTTAGGGGAGGAGGGGCTGAGGGAGGGCAGTGCACCCCCTCTTCCATAAACTGCAGCACGTAGAATAATTCTCTGTTTAGGAGGGAAGGCGGTGGACACGAGATAAAGTAACAATGGCCTTTTGGGCCCTCATGTTGGGCCCCACCTAAAGCTCATTTTGGAACAAAGTGCTTCTGCATCCTTGAAACCCAGTTTTCTTGGTTCTATCCAGAAAGCTGCAAAGAAGCTCACATCCTTAAAAAAAAAAAAAGAAAGAAAGAAAAAATGAGGGATCCAGTGAGCACCCAGCACAGCGAGAAGACAGTTGTGGACAAAGGGAGTCAAAAACCAGCTCTGGAGTGCAGTCAGGTCTCCAGGACGCTTGTGAGCACAGACAGATGTTAACAGAAAACTCAGCAGAGAAGGTCTTGTCAACCAAGATGAAATACAGCATGAAAGATTTTGGAAACGTAAGGGAGTAACCACCTTCCATTCCCGCTAAGGTCTGGAGGTGGCTATTAGTTTTACTTTCAATCTCTCTTCAACTCATCTTCAAATATCCCTAACCCTTCCCCTTCAGTCTGTCCACTACGCATTGAGGGTCGTGCCAGAGGATTAAATGGATGCTTTCCAACAGAAACAAGTGCATCTTCGAAACACCCGAATAGACGGTGAGGAACATGCAGGCCCTGGAAGCTACGGAAAATGGATATGGCATCCAGAGGACGGGTCCCAAGAACTCACATCCCGAGATGTGGGCACAAACCTCGCAGAAATTTGCTTGGGCCATGAGAAGGGTTGAGGCCTCTGAGGCCGTTTAGACTGTGTCAAACAACCGTACTGTATCTGGGGGCCTGGATATTCTGTGCTGCTTCTGGAAATAACACGGGCAGACAGGGGCTTATGGGGAAGATGGCTAGGAGGAGGATCAAATCGACAGGGCCCCCCTCGAGAATCCCAGTTGTCAACGGCGAACACAATCCCCTATAGCAGCTCAATAAGATTGAATAAGGACAGTGAACTTGGGATTCTAACAATACAGAACAAGACAGGGGAAAAAGACACACACACACACACACACACACACACACACACACACACCCCTAATCTCCCAAAGTGAACTCAATACATTTTCAAAAATGGATAGGACAAAAGAAATTACTTAACATCAGTTGGTAGCACCAATTAAGGAAATGTTTGCAATTCACAGATAAAACCATTTTCCTCCCTTGGCTACCAGAAGATTTGTCTCATCCTTGAGGAAGGCAGGCACAGATAGTGCTGGCTGTTTGGGGGNTGGGCCATGAGAAGGGTTGAGGCCTCTGAGGCCGTTTAGACTGTGTCAAACAACCGTACTGTATCTGGGGGCCTGGATATTCTGTGCTGCTTCTGGAAATAACACGGGCAGACAGGGGCTTATGGGGAAGATGGCTAGGAGGAGGATCAAATCGACAGGGCCCCCCTCGAGAATCCCAGTTGTCAACGGCGAACACAATCCCCTATAGCAGCTCAATAAGATTGAATAAGGACAGTGAACTTGGGATTCTAACAATACAGAACAAGACAGGGGAAAAAGACACACACACACACACACACACACGCACACCCCTAATCTCCCAAAGTGAACTCAATACATTTTCAAAAATGGATAGGACAAAGGAAATTACTTAACATCAGTTGGTAGCACCAATTAAGGAAATGTTTGCAATTCACAGATAAAACCATTTTCCTCCCTTGGCTACCAGAAGATTTGTCTCATCCTTGAGGAAGGCAGGCACAGATAGTGCTGGCTGTTTGGGGGCTCCTTGCCTTCTGCAGTTCAACACCCAAAAAGGAAAAGGTCAGCTAAGGTGAGGACTACAGCGAGATGGGCAAGAGAGGGGTGTGTAGTGAGTCCCTGAGGAAATCATTGCTAAACTTGGAGTTTATTATCCTCAAAATGGGAATAATCATTCCCATCTACCTCACAGAACTGAATATGTATGCGTAAGCATTTTGAAAACTGGAAAATGCCAAATGAGTGAAAGAGATGATGACTGTTTATTATTTTTTTTTTTAAAGAAAATGCATGATATTCTTCTGAGATGCTTTTTAAAAATGCAGATCCCGGATGGTTTCTCAGAACATGAAGCAGACATCTCTGAGTAGAGACCAGGAATTTGAGTTTTTAACAACTTTTTCATGTGCCGAAGTTTGAGAGTTTTATTCACACACACACACACACACACACACACACACACAATGTAGGTAATACTAGAAGGAAGAAATCTACTCAAGCCTCCAAATCTAGCACTTTCTCTAGAATCGCAGTCCTCCATTAGCCCCCCCACCCCCACCCAAAAGCCGGGGATGAGGATTTGTGTTCTTTAATCATTGAGTGTGTTGGGTTTTTACCCTCCTGTAGGTTTATGTGAAGTGAAGATACTTTGACGCAGAAGGTAACCAATGTCATGGTACCGGACAGAAGATGGTGATGGACAGGAGATGTGCAAGCAGACACTTGTTTGAAGTTCTCGTCTCTGTCCTGACATCCCAGCATCAAGCCAGGCATTTAAGGAACAAAATAAAAACAACACATGTGGGCTTTCTGAGAGGGACACTATTCCTGTCTTTAGATCTCTATTAAAAGAATGTGGTGTTTTCGAGTCCATTAAACAACAAAGACCCCACTTTTCTTCTTGCATTTCTGCAGCTGTTGTCAGAGTGCATTTTAGCTGCTTAGCCCTGTATGTCATGCTGAACATTGTCTACTTTATTTACTCCATTTCCTCAATGAGAAAAAGATATAGTCCAGGGGCTTTTGAGAAGATATATCTAGGACCTATGCACACAGCTGTTTGGCCTAGAAGCAATACTTAAGTGAGTTTTTTGATATCTAGAAATTCATAACTTTCCTACCTGGGCCACAAAATGTCAGAAACCTTCCTCCATGGAAGGAAGTATTTGGGCGGCAGGAATGAGATTTAATCAGCCCACTGATGATTTCAGTGAAACAATCGGGTTTTTTAGAGGGCGATATCTCAGAAATAACAATGCCTTGACTTTATGCTATCTTTCTTTGGACAAGTGGAGAATTTTCCTTTACAATTCTGAAGACATTAGGTGGAAGAAGTTTTAATTACTTTGGAGAAAGTTGCCAGATACACATTGAAAGAATAGTTATGGAGTTGTCTGTATGCTTCTGACCTCCACTCAAGCAAAGAAAGCATGGACAGTCTTACTCATCTCCATGTTTTAAAAGGAAAAAACACAGAGTGTTAAAAAAAACCTTTCTCTTATAAATAAGCAAAGCCTTCTAACTCCCACATCAAACTATTACGACCATCATAGTCATTCACTTGAAACCTTTAACTGAGCACAGAGTACATCCAAGGCTCTGTTTCGGTTACCAAGGAGAACTCTGTACGCCTCTACATTCTCCCTGCCCTCAACAAGCTTGTAGTACATGTGAGCATAATCTTATTTGACTCTTAATCACCTATTAGCTGGATGCTACTCGACCAGTTATTCAATCTCTCTCAACCACATCTGCAAAACTGGTCAGGGATTATGACACTAGCAATATCTATTTAACTGGGCCGCCACAAGGCTCAAAGATGTGATAATAATGCAAAGTATTAGAATGAGCATGCTGTCATTAAAATATCCATTTAAATCAAGTCCCTGCTATAAAACCCAGACTTCCCAAAACAAGAAAACATACCTTGTGATTCATACACATCATCATTCACTCCTGGACATAATGTATTTAACAAAGGCTGGATCTACTTGAAATGAATGATTAACCTTGACATTGTAATGGCAAACAAAATTTTCATTAGTGGAATATTGTCAATGTCCTTGTCTGTTAGGAACACAATGGAATGTAGCTCTGCTCATACATCATTCTGCTCTGAGATCAGGCCCCTGACTCCAAGTTTGGTGATTATGAGCTCACGGGGCTCTGACACAGCAAGCTTGATGGGCAAAAGAAGACCTTTGCTCCATGAATTTTATCCCACGGGGTAGCTGTACGTCCATTTCCTTTTGCTTTTCTCTGTCAGATTGTTGGTGAAGATAGGTTGCAATATAAACAATTATTTTCCAATAATGTGCGAATCCCTTTACACATCAAATTTATTTGTGGTTCTTTATTCAAGAGTTCAGCCAAATCTCTGCATGTTACATGTTTGTCCAGTTTTGGTCATTTCTCAAAATAAGAAAGACAATAGATTTAACTCTTCTTTATGCCATAAAGTAAGAGTGGTATCCTTAGTGTCCCAGTAGAGAAATTGTCAGTGTTTTGAAGAATGTCTGTTTTGATAAGAAATATAAAACTAATGTGAGCCAATACTAAGCACCCTGCACAGTTCTAAGCACACCACAATTATCAACACATTGAATCCTGGTAACAACTCTATGGGGTAGGTTCTGTCTTTATCCTCATTTTATAAATGAAGAATCTGGGGCACAAAGAGGCTCCGTTGCTTAATCAAGGTCACCCAGCTAAGATTTGGTAAAGTTCAAATGTAACCCATGAAATGTATTTCCAGAGCTTCCCTTTTATCTTCTGTGTTACACTGGACGTCAATAAAAATAAGATAACATGCATAATTATAATAATCATGTAATAAAATTAACAAAATAAGAATGTGACTATCATTTGCATTTAGATAGTCTTTTACTGCTTAGAAATCATCTTCCCATGTATTATCTCAATGAGACCCCCAACAACCTGCAGGGGAAGTTAAGGGCATAATAATAACCTAATTTTACAGACAAACTAAGACTTGAATAAGTGATGAAATCTCCCAAGGTCACACAACAGATTTGTGAAGATCTAGGAGTTTAATCTAGGCCTTCTGATCTCAATGTCTCTCACGTCCTAACTAAGATCACAGAAAAAAAAATGGGAATGTTAAATCTCCTTTCAACCACCAATCTCTAGTACTCACTAGCAGGGTTTCACATCTTATAAATGACTTTCAAGAAATCATTCGATATTGGAGAGGAAGGGACCCAAGAGTCCCAAATCTTCTCTTTCTGCAGCTTGTATTTCTCTCTGGCTTCAGGAGCTAAGGGGGTGATGTTCCCACCCTTAGGCATGAAAAGATACCCTTCAGTCTGAGAGTGTGACCTTCTCCTTTGTACAGTAATTCAGGTTGAGCTTCATAAGAAACTGAAGGAAAACTAAATAAAAATAGGAATTGGAGAAATTTATAAGAAGATAAATTTATATTCCTTCCAGTCTTATTCCTAAAAAGTTTTCATTAGTTTGGCTTGAACCTCATGGTTGGCACTTGGTAATTTTCCTTCCTAGCTGGATTGAGGATGTTAGAAAGCCTGCCTCCATTGACTCATCACCATTTTAGCCCTTTCCTAATATCCACTGTCACTGATCCAGTGATATCTCTTCCTTCTAGAAAGAAAATGTAGCTAGAAGATCCCCATGAGAATACAAAGCCCATAAGGATAAGGAGATTGTTTGGTTTACTTTCTTATCTCCATTGCCTAAAAGAGTATTTAGTATATGGCAGATGGTCAATAAATTCTGGAATAAATTCATCAATGAAGTAATTAATCATCCCCCTATCCATTTTAAGTAAAAAGTTAAACATTTATTCTTGTCCCAAGAAACAAACTCAGTTAACTCAGGGGTAGCTTCCACATGTCCAAGTTGATCGTTTTTCTTTATCAATACCTTTACAGCTATCTGCCTAAGTTCAGTCCATCTATTAAAATCTGATAGCCTAAGAGGGAACATGGTACCTTACCTAGATTCCTGCCCTGTGCAACCCCTATCCCCTATATTTAGGTCTATAGTTTTAGTTCTGTTCTCTTTCTCTCATTCTCTCTCTCTCCCTCCTTCTCTCTCCCCCTCTGTGTCTCTTTAACACACACACACACACACACACAGACTCACTCACTCACAGAAGAGAAGGAATATAACAAGAAAGAAAAAAGAGACCATAGACATCAGATAAATTAAGTAGTCAATTTTTAAACTCTCAGAATATGATCAAAATGACTTTAAAATGGCTTGACAATCCTAATATCCATGCTGCCAGCCAGCCATCTTTACTGAGCTGCGTTCTTCATGGGCCATTCCTAGTTGCTCTCATTTCTAATTTTAGATCCCAAATTTTCAAGGAATGGATCTTGTTGAAATAGCAGTCTCTTATAGCACCCAGCATATGATTGACATTCAAACTGCATTATTAAAATTGTAACAAATTCATATTTTTGTCCAGCGTATGCACTTAGCACTGGGCGCTGTGAAAATAATGATTAGTGAAACATTCCACTGGTTCTGTGCTCATGGGTGTTTGATACTGAGTATGACTTTATTGGAAATAGCTGAAATATATAAAGTGGCTAGGGAAAACTGTCAGGAGATCAAATGAGACTTTGGACAAGGTGACCAGTAAGGTCATTTCCTGTCCTAAGTTTTTAGAATTCTCTAAAAATAAAATGTAAAGTAGAAAGAGTATGTAATTTAGAGTAAATAATTTGTCCTTGCATGAAGCTACTTAGTCTGCCTAAACCTAAGTTTATTTGCCTATAAAATGACTACTATACAGGACCTAGATTAATTAAAATGATATTTTGAAAAAATAGCACTAAGTTTTAAAACAAAGAAAAATATGAATGAGTAAATGAATGAATGGATGAATGATTCATGGGTGAATCAATGGGTAGATGGAAGGATGGATGAAATGCAGCATCTTTCATCAAAATTCTCTATGTTCACATTTTAGGATAAGCAAAATTGCTCAAAAAAAGTAAAAAATATCTAGGAAGCTTACTTTCAGCATACTGGGAAGGCAAATAAGAAAGTGTTCAAGAATTCCAGAGTAGTAAATGAAAGAATTTAGTAAACTTCTAAGCCATCCACTTAAAAATGTTTTTCACATAAAACTATCCCCTGTGCCTAATGTTGCACACTAATCCAGCATATGCAACATAAAATCAAGGGGACACTGGTATACATGATTGTGTGTTTATGAAATGTAAGCCAGGATGGATGGATGGATGGATGGATGGATGGATGGATGGATGGATGGATGGATGGATAGATAGATAGATAGATAGATAGATAGATAGATAGATAGACAGACAGACAGAGGTAAATACACATTTCAGTATTCAGCTACCTAGAAAAGGATAAGATTATTGTCTAAGGATTTTTTAAACAGTATTTAAAACAAGAAGAAGCAATAATATTTTTGTAATGTTTTGGACAGGACACTAGTATTCAAACTTCTAGTGTTAGATAGAAGAGATCTCATTAGGTCATTAGCCTATTCTAGATAATGTACAAATATTACAATCAGCTAGAAACTCTAAGAAAAGAGACTTCTTTAAAAGTAAGCTAGAACGTGGTCTCTGGTTGGTTGAATATGCTAAGAACACAATAAAGGAAAAGAGATCCATTCCTTTCTCCTCATTTTGACAGTTTCTTTCTGTCATCTCTGAAAAGGGACAAGACAAGGAAATAGCCAAGCTGGCCTTTAAAAGAGAAACATTTTTGTGCTTAACATATACTGAGGACAAAGGTCATGGAAAGAATGCTGACTTCATGATAAAATAACTGGATTTCATTATTAAAAAATATTCCAAGTATGATCTATATAGATTAGAAATAGAATTTGGGGTGCACCTGGGTAGCATCTGACTCTTGATCTCAGTTCAGGTCTTGATCTTGGCTCAGGTGATGATCTCACAGGTTTATGCTATTCAGCCCTGCATCAGGCTCTGTGCTGTCAGTGCAGAGCCAGCTTGGGATTCTCTCTCTCCCTCTCTCTCTGCCCCTCACTGCACTCATGCATGCCTGTGCACCTGCTCTCTCTCTCCCTTCCTCTCTCTGTATCTCTCTCTCTCCCTCTCAAAATAAATAAATGTTTAAAAGAATAGGAATAGAATTTTGCAAAGAGAATCATTATTTACATTTTCTGTTCTTGTAAGGATCTAGTACTTTGACTAGAGTAGATACTCTGAATTGCATGCTGATTTAATTTTAACTTGAAAATAATAAATGTTCAGGATAAATAAGGATAGTCTCAAATTTTACCTTAAAGAAAATGTCAGGGATACTTTTATTAGTAGTGATATCACCTTGATCTCAGATAGCATGATTTAAGTAGTAACTATAATAATAAAAAAAGAAACAAATATCTGAAAACTATAGTAGAAAACACATGGTCTTAATATGGAAGTATGTTTCCCTTATCCCCTTTGTACATTTAGCACAGACATTGAACTACTGTTTTTCTGATGATATTATCTTGATAAAATCCTAGGGGAAAACCACACCATTCTCCTGAAGGGAAGAGTTATTCTACAAAGTGAGTAGAAAGTCATACTTTCAGGCAGCAGATTAAACAAACAAAACAAAACAAAAAGAAACAGCTGGGCCTAAGAAGTTGCATTTAAAGCTCCAGGAAGAAGGTATGCCTCTCTTTCCTGCCTCTGGATTTTGAGAAATCCATCCAGGCTTAACGTTGTTCTGTCAAAGGAAGAGATATTCTACCAAATAGAATCAGGCCAGAAACTATACAGGAATACAATCTCATAGCGTGTCCTAAATATTGGTCTGGAGCTGTGGATTCCAGAGAGCAAATCATATCAAGGTATCTTATTGTTAGTTGCAAATTACTCTCCATGTTGTGATTTCCTCTATTATACACTGGCCTTCAGTAAAGTCTTATATGAACCCTTTTTCATTTAGTCAAGCAGTCATTAGGTTTTCCTTACAGAGTCCTTCTTAATTTCAGGAAAATCTTATGGCTTTTAGTCTGAACCCTCCAAAAACATCAGCTGAAAACTATGATCAAGGTATAGGTTAAAAGTGTTTGAAGGAAAGGAAGAACAACATTTGGAAAGAGAAGGGAAACTAAAAGTTTTCAGGCACCTGTAATGCACCAGGCAGAGTGCTGGGCTCTATACAGGTTATATTACTTAATCCTCATCATAATCCTGTGAGGTCAACATTATTATCCACATGTACAATGAGAATACTGAAGGTCAGCAATGTTAATTAATTGTCTGAAGTATGGGTCCAGTCAAGAATTGAAATCCAGTTTAGCTGACTCCAAATCCAAGGTTTTCTTCCTGACGGTTTTAGACGATGAATCCACACTCTGAATTAATAAAGAAACCATTTATACCCCTGAAGTGTTAAAAAAGTTAAGATAACCCATGAATTAAGGCCACTCAGAATCTAAGTCAGAGGTATCCAGACTATTTGTTTACTGATGATCATGGCCTCATTTGAAGCACTAGCTTAATAACGAGAGCCTGGGAAAGAAAAAATTAGGAAAATGATGCCTATCTTCAAGTGTCTAAAAGAGTTCTTCTTGGAAAAAAAGAAACAGGTATCCTGTGTATCCAGAGGCAAACTTGGATTCAGTTAAGCAGTTATTTATAAGAAAGTGCAGACCAGCCCTGAAACAGACGGCTTCACAAAATGGGGAAGTGAGCTTTCCGTCATGAGAGACATTCAAGTCAAGAGCAATACCTCAGGAGGAGAGCTCAAGAGCTGAGACGTACATGATATAAAATAGTTACAGTCAGCATTGCTGGGGTAGACAATGAACCAAAATCACTATAGGCTGCATCCAAGGCAAAACTTGGCAAGCCTTTCTTTTAAGGAAGTAAAAAGGTAAGGATGAATAAATGGTAACACGATTGTTAATTTAAAAAAAAAAATGATGGTAGAATGGAGCAAGATGCAAGATTCAAGGAGCCCGGGAAAGTATATCAAGATAACTGTATGAAGAAAGCACAGGGCTAGCATTTCTTTTTTATGGTTTATTAATATGGCATAGTGGATGAAGGGGGGTGGTCATTAAGAGTTCTTCTTAATGAACAGTTGAAAGGTTAAATGAGCATGTTCCAATGAACTATATTGTTCTAGAGTGAGAAAAAGAAAACATGAGCCTATTAAAATGTAAGTGAGGTAAAGCTTCCCAGGAAAGGTTAATGTCAAAGCCCCTAGGGTGTTATTAAAAATGATAGTGGATTCTGTAGAGGATGGTTGTGGGTCCTTCTCCATTCCTGCGTAGGAAAGATCCCATTTGAGGTAAGAGACTTTAAAGGAACCCAAAGCTAATAGCTTAAAGGTGAACAGAGAACTAAAGGGAAATGATTAGGAAGGCAAAGAATAGTATTAGGGACTCTAGTAAGGTTCCCTGCACAGAAAGTCTTTTGTAGGTAAACTGTTAGGCTCATAATGAAGAATGTGGGAAGCAAATAGTTACACTGGCCTCCGGTTGCCATTGTCTGCTACAAGACCTACCATTTCTACTATCAGTAATCGTAGAGAAATCTGGAGATTCAATTTATGGTAGAAAGAAGGACATATTTAAATCTATGTACACATTCACAGCTTTTAATATAGTATCTTTGATTTCATTTTTTAGAAAGAAAAAGGAGAATCACAACTCTGGAAAACTCAAACCAATTTGAGAAAACTTAGTATAAACTGAGAAAAATTCCTACAAAATGATTTCTCAACTCAACGTTCCAAAACACAAGAAGGAAGATGGGGAGAGACAGTAGATGGTGGATCGACAGTTGTCATATTTGTGAAGTTAGGGATTTTGAAAGGCAACCATCTTGTTACTTGATTTGGCCACTTTTAACTTATTCTACACATGGTATTATCTTCAAACTTGGGGAATAAGCATGAGTCCTGCTAGCTGACATTTTTGAGAAGAGAATTGTGTGACCATGGAAAGGTCATTTACCCTCTTTATATCAGTTTACTCATCTGTAAAATGAGAAATTTAAAAAAGAATAACAGATGATCTTCATGTCTTGATTCTCCTAATGGAAGATTACTTTTGGAAGGATCCTGGAACCAGGAGTGATGTTTAATTTCAGGGGTTCTAAGCAACAAGAAAAATAGTATATAATCTAAAGTACCAGATATTGTCAACGTGACCACTTAGTGTAGAAAAGAAAAGGATACTAGTACCTGTAGCAAAGACTGTCATGATAATAAATGACCCCAAGCCCAATGATATTCTCGGAAGCTGCCAAATTCTCCCAGTTTGGGTTCAAACTTGGTTGCTCTGTCTCTCAGTGGGTGGAAGTGGAGGAAAAATGAGAAATGATGAAGCGTTCTGTTACTTGTGAGAATGGCACAAACCAAAATAAAGCTATTCTCATCACAGTTGGACTTCAGAAGTAGTTTTTTTCCCCTTCTTGTATGCCATGTCTATATAGATCTAGAAATTTTAGATGACTTCTAATAAGCAGCTTTGTAATAATTCAGAAAGAAAAAAAAAGAGCGAATTCTACAGTGATGAGAGTCAACAGAAGCAATATGTTCTAATAGGCTTACTCCTAGCCTGACCTGAAATCTCATTCTCATGCTGTTTGCTCAATATGGGACCTTGGACAAATTAGTTCTCCTCTCTATGTACCTATTTTCCCATTCCTAGAATGAGATTAACCAGCTGATTCCTGAGGTCCCTTCTCTCTCTAAAATTCTGTGGCTCTAATTATAATGCTCACCACATCATATTACTGGTACAAAGCAAATGAGGATACTCCCTTTATCTTCCAAAGTAACTTCAGGGGGGTTAACTGAAACGAAAAGAGTGATTGGTTATCCTTCACCCCTCAACTATGGCTAGATGCCCTCAGTCCCCAGAAGAACTAAACCTGACTGGTTATCTTTTACCACAAAGCATTTCTCTACACCTCCGATAATTACAGCAAATACTTTTTTTAGTGCTAAGTCTAAGCATTTTATATGGATCAATTATTTAGTTTCATAACAACCCCATGAAGTAGGTATTCCTATTCTCAACAAGGAAACAGAAACAAAAATGTTAAGCAACTCCAGCTAAGGTTATACTGCCAGTAAAGAGAATGGCCAGGATTTGAACACAAGAAATCTGGACACCCTCTTACTAACATAATGGTCCCCTCCCAGATATGTGGTGCTGGTGGTAGTGAGGGAGAAGGAAGGGGTGACTTTCTGATGATAGTGCTGGTTGTGGCAGCTCTTCTTTATTGTCCCATATGAAAAGGAAAAAGGTACTTGGCAGGGTGGGAAAGCCAGATATGAAAAATGCTCTCAACTAGGAAAGGTTGGAAGCAGGCCCATGCTTTCCCCTTCTAAATAAGCTCAGTATATATGAATTGAGAGATATGCTTGAGACAAAGTCATGCCCCATCTTATGATTTAAGTGTTACTGAAGCATGCAACCCTCATAATTATCCTGTGGGATAAGCATGATAGATAGGATTATTATTCTAGATTACAGGAAACATTGAAAGAGGAGTAAATTCAAGCAGTCAAGTTGATAGCTAATTTGTGAAGAAAGCAGGGTTTACATAAATCAGTTGCCTTCCAAAGGGGTGTCCTCTCCACTCGACCACATTGGTTCTATGGACCCTTTCTAGCTCTCACATGGGGCTCTGATCCATGGAGCAAATCTTCCTCTCTCTTTCCTTCCATTATTGCTCAGTCCAGAAATTCACCACAGAGGATGCCGGGAGGTCTGAGCTTGCTCAGAATGCCTTACCATGATTTGTGGGATGGCTGCCTTTGTGGGCAGAACACCAGCCATCCGCTATCACACTGCTGTCCTACAATCAGAAGGTAATTCTCAATACTGACATCCCCCTCAGTTTATAATCCTAGCTGAGCCCTGTAATAGCACAGCATCTCACTTCCACTGCCTTGAAAATTGTGAGCAAGACTGACTCTGCTTTTTGGAGCAGAATCAGGCCTGAATGTGTGTCTCGCTAATTTTCTTCTTTGTTGGAGTTGCATAATCTGTGTAATTAAACTGTGTATAGCTTTGCTAACCAATTCTTCCAGAGCCAGTGTAAGACTTAAAAAGAATCATACTGGCAGTATCCATAAAATACCGACCTCTGATTTTCTTTTCAGAGCCTTCAGTCTTAGGAAGCCGCTGTATAAGTATGTATCTAAAAGAGCAACTTAATGCAGTATTAAGTCACTAAATTCCGGGGGTTTGCATTTTAATGCATAACTGCTGTAGGCCTATTGAGAGAGCCCTGGCAAACAGCTTAACCTTTTTGTTCCTTAGGACCATTTGGAAAATGAAAATAGTAGACTTTTATTACAAAGATTTATATAGAGTAACTGAACATAGGAACAGGAATGGAAGGGACCCTAAGAATCATCCAGACCAATGACCTCATTTGAAAGATTTTGAAATTGGAGACTGAGAAAGATGTAGCGTAGCTTAGGCCACAGAGCTGCCAGAGGCTTAACGTGAAATACAGTGCAGGCTTCCCGATTCTAAGATCCCTGGTCTCCCCAGTAGAAGACTTAATTTTTCACCTGAAGACCATATTTTAGGCTTTCTTTTAAAAGAAGACAATAAAAAGGGATATGTATAGCATACTTCCGATTCAATCCTCACAACTACTCAGTAAGTTATTTATTTATTTATTAGTATCCTATGTCTGTTTTACATAGACATATGCAGACGATCGGGCTGCTGAGGGTGTGGGCCACGGTTAAATTCATGATTAACGATGGCATTTAGGCTCCATCTGTGCTCTTACTTTGACATTCTTTACTTCCTTCTTTGGACCTTTCCTTACCCTCCGCCCATTTAAATTTACCTGTTGGGCACGATCAAAAGACTTATAAAATCTTCATTAAGGAGTGCTAATGGTTTCCCCCAGATGCCCCCAACTAGCGTGCAAGGTCGGAATTTTCTTTCTCTGTCATCTACCTCACTGCCCACGTCCCCTCATCCTCTTCATCCAACATCTACTTTTCAAACAAAACAGGATTCCTTAGCATCATAGGAATTTCTCTTACTGGTTGATTGCATAGGATAAAAGACTCATGATACTCTTTGTAATCGTACAATTATTAAAATACAGAATTCTTTGTGATGCTAATGAGAATTTTCTTCACCAGGTAGTACTGTTTGCAAAATATCTGGTGCAGCCGGCCAAGAATACACGTGAGCTGAAAGGCGGGACAGTACCCTTGCCTCAGGGTCTTCTCTGCCAGGTAATTTCGTGGCCGGCACTGCCTTTAATATATGTATTGGATGTTGTAGCATCTGATAGTCACATAAATAACTTCCTTAATTAGTTCACCCCCTGTGCTTCTTTGGATTCAACGATTAGATTAAATGCAAAATTTGCAAATCATTGTTGGAGCATTCATTAGCCTGCAAGTCATCTTTACAAACAACCATAGCTTGGGGAAAAATTGGTGAAGACATGAATTTGCCTATGTCCTAAACATATGTAGTTTGACTCACATATCAGGAGAGTCTGTAAATGGCTGTCTTTGTTCTCTATTACAAGTCACCTCCAGCGTGTGTGTGTGAGTGTGTGTGTGTGTCTATATATATATCCGTATGTGTATTTTGTGTATATATAATTATATAAATTTATGTACATGTAACTTTTTAAATGTTTATTTATTTATTTTTGAGAGAGAGCACAAGTAGGGGAGTGGTGGAAAGTAAGAGGTAGACACAGAATCCTAAGCAGGTTCCAGGCTCTGAGCTAGCTGTCAGCACAAAGACCAACATGGGGCTCAAACCCACGAACCAGGCTCAAACCCATGAACCATGAGATCAGGACCTGACCCAAAGTTGGATACTCAACCAATTGAGACACCTGGGGGATTCCTGTATATGTAACTCTTAATGCTAAGGTGAGAGCTCTAGGGAAGGGCTGAAATGTGATCTATGGCCAAGGCCATTACCAAAGTATTTATTTTTGTTTCTTTTCTACATCTATCTACACCTCTATTTTTGTCTACCACACATTTTATCTGTCCCTAGGTCCCTCAGTCACTGGGCACTTAACTACAAGCCAAACTGCTTAGCACATGGGAGACACAGAGAAAATAAAACATTGTTTATTCCCTCGGAGAACTTACTGTCTAGTGGATAAATCTGCCATCCTGTGAACTGACAGAATGAAACACATGCCAATGAGAGGCAAGCTCTGTGCTAAGATGAACCTCACTCTTCCCAACTGGAAGAGACATTCAAGGTCTTGTTAGAGAGAGTGATGGAATTCTCACTCAGGGATAAATGGGATGTGGTCTCCCAGAAAAGGGGCCAAAAAAAGACCCTCCAAACAGAGAAAAGAGAAAAGCATGAAGGTGTCTAACATCAGTTACATTAGGCTGTAAAGTCCTCTCACACAGGGACTTGATGTATCTTGTGCATTGTTAAAGTTCATATGCCAAGCTCATGATTAACGAAACTAAACTGATCAGGGGCGCCTGGGTGGCTGAGTAGGTTGGGCATCTGACTTCAGCTCAGGTCATGATCTTTCCGTTCGTGAGTTTGAGCCCTGCATCGGCCTCTGTGCTGATACTCAGAGCCTGGAGCCCGCTTCAGATTCTGGGTCCCCTTCTGTCTCCATCCCACCGCTGCTTGTGCTGTTTCTGTCTTTCAAAAATGAATAAACATTTAAAAAATTTAAAAAATAAACTAAACTGATCAAACAAAACAATAACTGAATGAACAGCATTTGAAGAGTGTTAGTAGTTCATTGGGTTCAAAGATTCAGCTATGTGGAGACATATTGTAGAAATCAGTTTCTAAAGAAAGTTTGGCGACATGTTGCTGGAGAACAGAATGTATTGCTATGGAATTTGTGCCTCACCTTGAAAGCAGTAGAAAGCTGTGAAGTCTCTAAAAGTGACCCTGATACAATTTAACCAATAAAATTCTATATTATTGCATCTTTTAGTAAAAGCAATTGGGATAAATGTGGTACAAGAGAGTTCGTAGTGATCAGATTAAATTCATAACATTAAAATTAAATTGCATTAAACTCAAATTCAATATGTAGAAATTATATGAGGATGGAAGTGTCTTACTACTTTCTTACATGGATATAAATTAGCATAAAAAGCACATGAGACAGGGCATTGGAGCCAGAGGGTGTCATTAAGGTACAAACTTGCAGTGTGTCTGGAACTTAAAATAAAAAAGTACATGAGACAAAGCTCTAAGAGACTAAGTTTGAAGGTGTTACACATACTCTCCCTAAATGTTATTGAAAAGTCCTGGGTGGCCAGGTAAGTATAAAAGCAGGTAAAAACATCCACAGGCTTTCTCAGTCACGTATGAAAAAGAGCACAGGACTAGCAGTGTAAGACCTGGATTTTGTACGACTTCTATCATCAACCTGCCTTAAGGCCCTGGGCTTTTCTTCCCCTTTCTGGGCCCCAGTCCTCTCATCTATAAAAGAAAGTGGTAGACCGGGAACCTCCATAGTCTGTTTGGAAAATATCTCCTTCTGAGTAAAAAAAAAAATAGATCTCTTCTTTGTTCATTTAAAGTGAACAAATAAAAGTGTAAAATAAAAGATAAGGCAGGAATCTACAGAGGTGATATGGTCTGAAAGCTTGTGTCCCCCCCAGATGGATATTATGAAACCTAATGCCCAATGTGGTGGTGTTTGGGGGTGGTGACTTTGGGTGCTGATTCTAAAAGACACCCCAGAGGGCTTCCTAGTCCCTTCCCTCTGCCATGTGGGGTTATAGTTAGAAGGCACCACTATGAACTAGACACCAGGCTCTCACCTGACATCAAATGTGCTGGCACCTTGAACTTAGACTTCTCAGCTCCCAACTGTAAGAAGTAAATTTTCATTGTTTATAAGTTACCCAGTTATGAGCTATGGTATTTTTGTTACTTCATCACAAATGGACTAAGACAACTGAAAATATAATAGACTTCAAATTTAGAGATCTTTGTAGCTACTCCAACGGTATTTCATTTTACCCCAGAGATGATCCCATTTCAGAGGATGGCATATAGAGTAGTATTCCTTGTTAACATCCTAAATTATTTAAGAATTGTAGAAGATAAAAAGTGTAATACAAAGGAAAGCTGGTAACACCCCAGTAACTATATTAAGAGCTGGAAAGACAGTGTACACATTTACTTTTATCTTTTGCTTTATTTGAGAGACAATTACCTAAGTATTAGGATTCAAAAGGAGCAAATGTCTAAGGAGTAGGAGACAGTCTGACTTATAATCAGAATCCTGATTTTAAATTTAAATTCTTTAAATAGCTATAGAACCTTAGGTTAATTACTTTTAGTCTGGTAGTCACCTTAGAAATGGGAATAAAAATACTAATATTATTTTGAAGAATAAGTGAGAAAAGCATGGCTCATGTCATTTAGTATGTTCGGAATAAATCATAGCTATTTTTATTATGGTGTGGTCACCTTGAACTTTCTAATAACATTTGTAGAGAGTTATAAGAGTAGGTATGGGTAAGTGTTAACATTTCTGCATAAAAATGTGGCAGTGTCTAACCGTCTCTAGGTGTCAATAAACACAAAAACACAAATAATATTTTAAATAAGCATGGGAATTTTAACCTATAATTTGGGTGATCTGGATGGAAAGAGAAACACAATCCAAGGTTAATTCTAATCAATATGGTGGACATTTCCTTCATCTGGGAGAGAAATATGAATAAGAGTATAGTGGTTTTCAGATCATTTCAATGAGCCCTTCAATAGTATGTGCTTGTGAAAAAAGGAATAAGCATCATATTGAGAAAAAAAATTGGAGAGGAGATACTGAGCCGTTCTTAAAAACTGTACTCGCTGGTACAATCTTCACAAAGCATCAGTGTAATGAGGACTCAGCCAGAGAAAGCAGAGTCCTTCAGAGAGAAAGACCACTTAATGTGGCCACCTGCAGAGCAGCAGGTATGGGGGACGCAGCTTTTTCTCATGCCTGATGCCACCTGGAACATATGCTCACTAATGTTATATTTGTTAGACCAGAGTGCAAACCCAAGGCACTACCGTGTCAAGCCACAGAGAGAGTCTTAGAACCTTATCTGTGCTTTTCCAACCCACCTCCCAAAAAAACAGATGTTAATACTGTACAAAGCTGGGTCAGCTGGAAATGCTTTCCTTAACCAAGCTCTTCAAGATCCTTGCTACAACTTCTCTGGTGAACGCCTAAAAGGACTCCTAACTGCACTATACACCCCCCCACACACACACACACAAACCACCACCACACACACCACCACACACCACACATACAGCACACACTCACTTTGGAACATTGATAGTACTTCCTGGCATTCTCACAGCGAAGACAGCTTTCTGCCTTGCATTATATTGATAAGTATCTTAGTCATGTCTTACCTCCTGTACTAGATTATGACTTCCTAGAAAGCAGTGAATCTAATTTCCTCATTTAGGAGTAGGAGTTCTAATTAAATGTGTGTTGGAAGGAAGGAAGCAGTGGGGGTATGAAATAAAGGAGAATAAAAGTCCACCCGTATGAAAATAAGAGGAAAAAATTACTAGGAAAACAACCTCTCTGATGATGATGATTGATTTTTACACTTCTGAGTTTCAAAACAAATAATTCAGAGAGTTCCCTTTTAAAATTGCAAAATACTCAGTGTCTCAGGAGAAAGAAAGAAAGAAAGAAAGAAAGAAAAAGAAAGAAAGAAAGAAAGAAAGGAAGGAAGGAAGGAAGGAAGGAAGGAAGGAAGAAAGAAAAAGAAAAAACACTACTTGGGATGTGAGCAACATGTAAAGGACCTAAAATCTGTCAGTGAATCTTCTCTTTTGGTCTCGTAATTGAACAGAGCTCCAGGAGATGGAACTGAATCTGGGCATAATCCCATCCTTCCCCAACCTGGTGACAATGCCAGAGTCCAAAACAGTCAAATGTGAGAGAAAAAACTGTGGCCAATACTTGTATATTTTACAGACTCACAGGAAAAATGAGAACAGATTTCAGGAATGAAGTATCCCAGCACCTTAACTGTAGATGAATATGAAGATGTTCCCTTAAACATTTCATATGCCTTTAACCTCCATGTCTCTGCATGGGGTACTCCCTCCACGAGGAATTGCCTCTCCTATATTTGTCCTACAACTGAGATGTCACCTCCTCCTTCACACTCGTCCGGATTTTGTTTGTCCATCTATTAGTTCTCCTTCACCACCTGGATCACTTTTATATACTTTCATTTATACACTGATATACAGTGGTTTCCCCAACAAGACCATGAACTCCTTTAGGGTAGGAAGTTTGCCTAGTTTACCCAACCCCAAGCACCAAGAGCAATGCTTCTTCTTCTCTTTTGAAAGACTTCACAAATGAACATTGGACTGAAATATCCAAGTTCACTGAAAGAAATGGGGGAAGAGGCCGACATCAGGCTCACCTCTCGGTGAAGCCTAAGGCATCTGACTCTTATTTGTAGCAGTCCTCACAGACTAATTTGTAAATGATAAAACATGGGTTTAAGGAGATTATACCAAGTGAAATAAGCCAGTTACAAAATGGAGTACACTTTGGTGTTTGTGGATCTTAATAAGTGAGTTAAGATAGATAAGAATATTTCTAGATTTAAGAAGATACTGGGTTTCTTTTTTATTTTTTTAGAGTTTATTTATTTTTGAGAGAGACTGAGACGGTGTGAGTGGGGAAGGGGCAGAGAGAGAGGGAGAGAGGGAATTCCAAGCAGGCTCCATGCCACCAGCACGGAGCCCAATGCGGGGTTTGAACTCACAAAACCATGAGATCATGACCTGAGCTGAAACTGAGTCGGACACCTAACCGACTGAGCCACTCAGGCAACCTGAGAAGATATTTGTTAATGCCATTCTGAAAAAATACTACTTGTGTGTTGTGCTGGAAAATATCATGAAGGAGAAAAAAAAAAAGGAGGTGAAAGGCAATTCAGATACTCTTTGCAACAAATAAACAAATAAATATCCCTAGGTACAGATAGTCCAGATGGCTCCTTCAAAGCCACACACAGATTTTCCAAGGTAATAAAATTATCTCAGCTGCCACTATGCTATTTTTGTTTAACAGCCATAGCAATTTTAAGATTAGCTCACTTGGGGAGGTATTGTCATTACTTTGGGAATCAGGCCTTTGTTTGCACATCCACGTTCATAGAAGCATTATTAACAACAGTCAAAAGGTGGAAGCAACCCAAATGTCTATCAAAGGATGAATGAATAGACAAAGTCTGGTATATGCATATACTGAAATGTTATTGAGACTTAAAATGGAGGGAAATTCTGTCACATGAAACAACATGGATGAAGATTAAGGAGATTATGTCAACTGAAATAAACTGGTCACAAAATGGTGAACACTGAATGATTCCTCTCAGATGAGGCACCTATAGTAGTCCAGTTCAGAGAATCGGAAAGTAGAATGGTGGTTTCCAGGGACTTGGAGAGGAGAAATGAGAAGTTGTTCAGTAGGTATAGAGTTTTAGTTTTCCAAGTTGGAAAAGTTCCAGAGTTTCACTGCACAACAATATGAAAGTACTTAACACTACTGCACAGAACATTTAAAAATGGTAGGGACACCTGGGTGGCTCAGTGGGTCAAGCATCCAACTTGATTTTGGCTCAGGTCATGATCCCCGGCACTATGTTGGGCTCTGTGCTGAGCATGGAGCCTATTTAAGATTCTCTCTTTTCTTCTCCCTCTGCCCCTCCCCGGCTCACCCACTCTCTCTTTCTAAAATAAAATTTAAATATATATAAATAAACAATGGTAATAATGGTAAATTTAATGTTATGTGTTTTTTACCATTATTAAAAATTTAAGAAAAAAGAACTAGAACCTTCCTCGAAACAAAATGCCTGAAACAATTTCTCTTCCACCCTTTGATTTGGTTTTTGGTTTCCATGTTCTAAATAGCTACTATACAATGTACAATTATTTCTCAGAGTAAGACACAAGCTGGCTAGAAGGTATCTGATTGATTTAACTAGGCCTCGTTATGTGTAAGGCTATGTATTTGGCTCTGGATGAAAAGAGGAAAGAAGAAAAGCATTTTACTAAGTGCTATCATTTAATAGAAAATATTACCAGGAGGGTAGTGCTGGGTGCATCTCAGGGAGTACAGGTAAGTAAAGACAAGATGCATATTGATACATAATCAAGAAATCTGCTTCTGTAACTATAACCAGTATATTGGGGCATATTTGCTATCTGAATTGCTGATTTTTTCAAACAGTTAGGTCTGTGCCCAATATCAATGATTTCTAAATCCCATGGAACACTTCTTTATTTCAAGAGATATCTGAGGTTGCCTGTAAGCCCCAAGCCGCAGTGGAGTCAAACTGCTTTCCCCAAGCACCAAACATTATTTGGAAGAAACCCTGTGAGCTGAAGGAGCATAGGAATGGATGATGACATATAAGTTATCTTGAGAACTTCAGCACAAAAGAGATCCGGATGGAGAAATTACTTGGATCACTCTAACAAAGGCAAACGCTGCCTTTACCAGCCACAATGAACCTCAGACGT
Source organism: Crocuta crocuta (assembly GCF_008692635.1). Lineage (NCBI taxonomy): Eukaryota > Metazoa > Chordata > Mammalia > Carnivora > Hyaenidae > Crocuta > Crocuta crocuta. Next base: position 10,279,309 of record NW_027528417.1, on the reverse strand, counting down.
ACAGAGGAGCTGGGACCTGAATAAAGAAGCTGGTGACACTTGTGAGCGGTAAGGTGAAACGCTTCAATTTAAGGTTGGTGGCAGGTTGATTTTCTTAGAAGTCAAAATGGAAAGGAGCTGATTAGATCTTAGCTAAAGGGGAGAAGCAAAATAGCTTTATTCCCTGTTGGTAAAACTATATTAAAAGAAAAAGTGGGAAGGAGAATTTTAAAGGTATATACCACAGGTATATACCTGTATTTCTAATGTGAATATATCTGGAAAAGCGATGAAAATTGAGATGTTTTCTTTATGTATTTACACTGTTATTCTACTTCTTAGGATAAAAAATGACAAAGGAAATGTGGCAAATCAATTCAAAATATATAATCTGCTGTATAGAAAATAGTTCTGATAGAATCACAGAATCCTGGAGTTGGAAGTCCAAACTATCCAACTCTTCATCACGTGACAGGTGTTTCTTGAAAATCTCCACTGATAGACTGTCACAACCTAAGAGCTCTTCTCTCTCACCTGAATGTACTCTGGTTTTAACACCTTCCTTCCTTAATTTTAACATCTCTGTCACCTCTAAATAGGTTAGCCTGAGTCCTAGCCAATGCCAACTGTACTCATTAAAAAAATGACTTCAGAAATTTTTTGACTTCATAAAGGCTATAAATTATTTATATATGTGAATTTCTATATATTATTATTATAAAGTCTACTTTATAGTAGTCTAGTTCAATATATTATTATTATAAAGACTACTCTTTTTAATAATGAGGAATGTTGGTGAAACATTAAACTTGAAATTAAACTGGCCTAACTTGCCCCATCAACTATCAGGTAATAGCCTTAACCTCCACCTGGTCATTAAACAGGAGCATTGGCATTCTGACTATACTCCTCTTCTTGACATACCCTGAGCACAGCGCCCACACATCAACACACAGCCATGCTTTGCTCAACGGTTTCCCCACATTGTCTCTTGGTTGCTTCCTTTTTATTCCCACTACTAGCTCTCATGCAGGCCTCCATCAATGCCCACTCAGCAGCACCACTTGAGATCACATCTGTCTGGTGTGCTCTCTCCCTCTTTGTTCCCGTTCCTCAATGGACTTAATTCAGCAGGCAACTCTCAGTGTTTATTGACACCAGTTATTCTCCAAACCCTTCCCTAAGTGCTAACAAAGGCACAAAAATGAATAATTATCTTTGCGTTCAAGTAGTTGAGAGTCTAATGGAGATAACAAAAGTTAACTGATAATCATGCTACAGAATAAACAACTACGATCTTGTTCGAAGTGTTGTGGGAATCTTCAAATGGAAGAAGAGGTGACAGTAATGCCAAGCCTTAAAAATAAGACACATTCTTGGGGCACCTGGGTGACTCAGTTGGTTAAATGTCCAGCTCTTGATTTTGGCTCAGGTCATGATCTCATGATTTGTGAGTTCGAACCCCACACTGGGCTCTGTGTTGACAGTGTGGAACCTGCTTGGGATTCTGTCTCTCCCATTCCCTCTGTCCCTTCCCCATTTGCTTTCTATCTCTTTCTCAAAATAAATGAAAATAAACTTTAAAAAATAAGACACATTCTTAATACAATTTAAAATGGGTTTTTCTTAGGTCACATTTTCAAAAGGCAAGACCAGAATTAGCTAGGCACAGTGAGGCAAGCTCAGTAGATAGAAGGTAAGATGTCTTATTTTGTAAGACAAGGTAGTTTGGGACATGTAAGAGATGCTGTGAAAAGGTAAATATCTAACCCCCCCCCCAAAAAAACCCCTAAGAGTTCAAAAGTATGCTATATACACAAAGAAACATGAAACAATCTTTAAAAAACCATATTACCAAATAAAAAAAAGGAAATGGAATACAGTATTCAGAGAAATGTGAAATGCAAAACTTTATAATTCATACATCTCTATTTTGTGTAAAATTGCATATTGCACATATATATCTATGTATGAGAATTTATATGTGAGTTTACATATAGGAAATATGTGCCTCTATTATATAGATGTGTATATAGGAAATATAAACTTCTATAAAAAGATGTGCCAACAGCAAATATCAACAGTACTAATCTCTGGTAACTCTATGAAAGCTTTATGTTTTCTTCTTCATATTTTCTGTATTTTCTATAATGAGCCAGTTTTAAAAGTATACCAATAAAGTCCTTTCCCCAATATATGTTATTTTTTTTAATATTTTTATTTATTTCTAGGAGAGAGAGAGACAGTGTGAACAGGGGAGGGTCAGAGAGAGAGGGAGATACAGACTCTGAAATAGGCTCCAGGCTCTGAGCTGGCAGTCAGCACAGAGCCCGATGCGGGGCCCGAACCCACGAACCACGAGATCATGACCTAAGCAAAAGTCAGACGCTCAACTGACTAAGCCACCCAGGCGCCCCTGTTATTTTTAAAGAAGAAACAGGACTTGGATGAACAGGCGATGGTGTTCATCATCTGAAGGAAGAAGAGGAGGGGAAACTACACAGCGAACTTTGCAGACAAACCAGCATGAGAATGCGTGGTCCACAGCAGTGGAAACATTCAGTAAATTATTCAACATGAATTATTTTGAGGGAGAGAGAGAGAGACAACAAGCACAAGAGGGGGAGGGGCAGAGAGAAAGAGAGAGAGAAAATCCCAAGCAGGCTCTGAGCTGTCAGCACAGAGCCCAATTTGGGGCACAAACTCACAAAACCATGAGATCATGACCTGAGCCGAAACCAAGAGTCAGACACCTAACCACACCCAACTGACTGAGTCACCCAGGCGCCCCACCAGGGGAAAGTTTAATCCTTAGGAATCTACCATAGCATCCCACAAAGACCAACGTGACGTCGGAAAACGCATTTGCATTATTACAGTAGATTCCTCTTGATCTCTTTACCTCCATTTCTTATGCTTTATCACTCATTCAATCAACACACACTTTCTGACCACCTGGGGACAAGCACTGCATTAGGCACCAGGGGTGGAGCCAGGCACAAGACAAACAGCCCCACTCTCATGGCATCTACATTCTCCTGTCAGGCCCTCCTTCTCTATCATACAATATTCCTCAACTCCTGTTTTTGTCATGGCACTTTGGCGCTCAAAGAACTGTTACTTCCTCCTGGATAATATCCAGTCTTCCACAATCAGAGCAATGACATGGGGAAAGAGCGAGGAACCAGAAGGTCCACAACACATCTAAACACTTTTTTCATGTGGCCACTTAATATCTCCGTGCATCCATTGCCTTACCTGTAAGAAGGGGATAAGCACATGCTCGCTGCTTTCCTGCTCTGGCTGTTATGGGATGACGGATAAAGTGCTTTAACCTATAAAGCACTGAGGTATCTTTTGCCCACAGGACTCTGTTCAGATAAGAGCCATTACCCTTTTCTCCTTGCCAGACAGCATCCTCCTCCCAATGCACAACCTTGCTTGTGTTAGTCCCCCTGACGAGCAGCCTCTCCTTTCTGCCCGTTCAGATCATAGTACCCACTTCTTCCAAACCGTTTCCTCTATGAAGCCCTTCCTAATACCGCCAGGGAGAAAAATATATGCAGAAAACCTCTACGATTGTGCTTAAACAGAACAAAGCAAAACCAATTTTGTGTTTGTTTGTTTACCCATTTCTTTTCCTTTCCTTTTACATTAATATATTTTGCATAGATATCCGTTCTATTATTATTTGTGTTATTCAAGGCGGAAAGCTGTTTTGTTTGTTCACTTTAGGAGGATACTGAGAAGGAAATGATTTTAAACCCCTCCTCTTTGATAAAACAGTTTTTTAATGTCTAGTTATTTTTGAGACAGAGACAAAGCGTGAGTGGGGGAGGGGCAGAGAGAGAGGGAGACACAGAATCTGAAACAGGCTCCGGGCTCTGAGCTGTCAGCACAGAACCCGATGCAGAGCTTGAACCCACAAACTGTGAGATCATGACCTGTGCTAAAGTTAGACGTTTAACTGACTGGGCCACCCAGGCACCCCTAAACCCCCTCCTCTTTGAAAAATAATTTGAGCTTAGAAATTAAAAAAAACTGTGCTTAAAAATGTTTGGGGGGGGGTCCTCAAACTGAAAGTCACTTACATGATCATCACTATAATTACAGTGAGGCACCCAGTGAATTTTAAGTAATTAAATGGGTCAGGGCTGCATCTGAAACACAGGTTTCCAATACCATGGAAATGACTCAACAACCAGAGATATTTCCATAAATATGATGAAATTAGAGGCACCTGGGTGGCTCAGTCGGTTGAGCGTCTGACTTTGGCTCAGGTCATGATCTCACGGTTTGTGGGTTTGAGCCCCACGTCGGGCTCTGTGCTGACAGCTCAGAGCCTGGAGCCTGTTTCAGATTCTGTATCTGCCTCTCTCTCTGACCCTCCCCTGCTCACACTGTCTCTCCCTTTCTCAGAAATAAATAAAAACATTAAAAAATATTTTTAAAAACATGGTGAAATTAAATGGTAAGCATTTCCCCCATTCTACATAAGCCCTATTTTCTTCAAAGGGTCTTGAGACATGAAAACAGGGGCCAGCCTAAATTCAGCCTCATCCAAGGAGCCTCCCAAGTCTCCCCAGTCAAGGAGAATCCCCATGTCCCTCATGCTTTTCTTGAATAGTCTGTATGTATTACTCTATAAGACCTGAGTAGCAATAATTTTCAATTAACAATATGTTGTCTTATAAATCATTCCATTTGATCCTCCTAAGTGTCCTTATAAGACGATTATATAGCAGGAAACACTGAGGAGTAAAAAGCTGAAGTCACTGGTGAAAGAAGGCACTTGAGTCCTGGTTCCCCAGCTGTGTTCTGTTCTCCGTATACTCTGCCATGATGTTCTTTATAAAAACCATTGTTCAGAACATGTCCTTGATTTATTTTTATGTCCTCAACTATTTTTTACGTGGAAAGCTCAAGAAAACTTTGCTACATTAAATTCAAAAGTGAAAGTTGGACAACTTAAAACTTTGAGGGGGGGCATGCTTAACATTTAAGCTGTGCCTTATGCATTGTATTAATTAGCTCATACACACGCCCTGTGTATATGAATCCCTGGCCCCCATGAGAACCGAGACATATCACGAGATGGTTATATGTTCCGTGTGAGCTGACATGCTCAGAGAGGTCATGAATGCTCTTCTGTGCAGACAGGCGAACAATTCCTGAGGCCATGGGGTATGTTGCAAAGATCTCAGGCTTTCAAGTCAGATAGACCTGGATTCAACTCCAGACTTTGTTTCTTTAAGTCTGGGCAAGTTACTTGATTTCTCAAGTCTTACTATCTTGATGAAAAACCGGATAATCCTATCTGTCTCACAGAATTATCCTGAGCAATAAAAGAACATAAGTAAAGAAGCATGTGGTTGGAACTAAAAAATATTGCCATTTCCTTTCTATGGTAGGCAGAATTCTAAGATGGCTTCTCCAATCCTCTAACATATAATCCACTCCCCTTGAGCATGAGTGAGACTGTGAATATGGGACTGAGATTATGTTATGTTGTGTAAGGTTCCTCCTTAGCAGGAAAGAGAATCTCCTGTTCGTCTTGAAGAAGCCGACTGCCATTTGCAACCTGCCTATGGAGACAGCCACATAGTATTGTTCTGAGGGAAGCCTGCAAGACCTGAGAAGGTCATGACTGACAACCAGCAGAAAGATGGGGCCTCTGTCCTACAGCCTTAAGGAACTGAATTCCACCAACTACCTGAATGACCTTGGGAAGGGAGCTCCAAGCACCAAATGAGGGCAGAGACACAGTGACTGCAATCTTGTGAGACCTGAGCATAAAACCCAGCCAGGCTGTGCCAAGATTCCTGACCTACTAGAATGTAATAAAAATACTTTGTTTTAAGTCGCTAAATGTTTGATGATTTGTTATGCAGCATGAGAAAACTAATATACCTTTCCTAAATTAAATGAACCAGAATGGTCTGTAGAATTCACAAGCTTCCTGAGGATGCCAAATCATTTTAGCAATACTCTGATCACCCACGCAGTTCCGGGGAATGGTACCCTTCAGATCACCAGACACAAGAGAAGCCAGCTGTCATCAATCCTCCAATATATTCCACTCAAGGAATTCCTAGAAAGGACATTGATTGATCATTCTTAGATTTGTTCTTTTCCAGGGCAATCTGGGGACCAGTCATTGTGGAGAGAAGGCCAAATCACAAAACTTTGGAGATAAAAGGATCCTTGGAGATACTCAGGAGGAATCTCATCCTATCTTCATTTTATGGATGAAAACAATGAGGCCCAGAAAGTGTCTTCCTTAACCTCTCACATGTGGTCAATTGTAGGGACATAGCCAAGTTTGGTGTGGCCTGAAGCTTATCCAACTTGGGGAACTCTTATTGAAGAATATATAAAATTATTTATCAAACAAGTATTTATTTAAAATAAATCAAAAAATAAAATAAAAAAGAAATCAGACCAAATCACACATTAAAAAATTACAAATACCCTAATCATCACAACACCCAGACCAGCTTTAATACCTATTCCTTTAAATTTTTGTTTCTTAATCATGTTTTCTAAGGCACAAATGATGAGTTTTATAATTCCCTGGTATTTTTAGAAAGAATGCTTCTCCTAAAGAGTTTTTTAAAATGACACAATGTAAGGAAATGACGCACCACAACTCATGTATCTACTTCTTTCAGTTAGCTTGGGTAGAAAGCCCCAAAGTTATTTTCTTGCCCCTGCTGAACACCTACTTCCTGCCAGCCTCTATACTGCATGCTGGGCTTCCAAGGGAAGGAGACCATGGCCTCAGGATGATGTGGTCCAAGCCCCGTTAAGAAGCTCACTCTAGATGCACCTGGGTGGCTCAGTTGGTTAAGCATCCGACTTTGGCTCAGGTCATGACCATCTCACTGTTTTGTGGGTTTAAGCCCCATCAGGCTCTGTGCCGACAGCTAGGAGCCGGGAATCTGCTTCAGATTCTGTGTCTCCCTCTCTCTCTGTCCCTCTGACACTCGTACTCTGCCTCTCCCTGTCTCTCAAAAACAAATAAACGTTAAAAAAACAAAAAAAAGAAGTTCACTCTTCTTCTAGATAATGATCCAGTATTAACTGACAAGGAGTAGCAACCCTCTGGGTTCAAAATGATATTTTGTGTTGTAGTGAGATGCTAGAGAGAAATACGTTCTTTGTGTCTTGTTGCGCCCCCTTGGATACAGTGGGAGAAACTCAAAGTACTGAAAATCAGTGGTTCTTAAATGGCCAGACACTCCCCAAATCACCTGGAGGGGCTTGTTAGAATAGATTGGGGCCTCACTTTCAGATTTCTGATTCTGAAGGTGCAAGGTGGAGCCGAGAGCTTGTAGGTCTAAGAAGTTCCCACAGGACTGATGTCGCTGATGTGGGGCCCACAGTTGGAGAACCTCTTTTGAAAGGAATGATGATGGGGGCGCCTGGGTGGCTCAGTTGGTTAAGCGTCTGACTTCAGCTCAGGTCATGACCTCACAGTCCGTGGGTTCGAGCCCTGCATGGGGCTCTGTGCTGACAGCTCAGAGCCCAGAGCCTGCTTCAGATTCTGTGTCTCCCTCTCTCTCTGCCCCTCCTCCACTCATTCTCTGTCTCTCTCTCTCAAAATAAAATAAAAACATTTAAAAAAATTTTAAAGAGTCCTTTTAAAAAAAGTAGGAATGATGATGAACTGGGCTAATTAGTCTGGGATGAGGCTCTAACACGGGTAGGTGTAAAACGCTCCCGAGGTGGACTGATGTGAAGCCAGGCCAGGAGAGTCACTGGTTCCATTCAGATGAGGTTACTTTCCCCAAATAAGAGCACTTACAAGTTTATGTCTGCTTCTGAGTAGCTTGCCTGATTAATAGTTTCTTTGCTTGTAGGTTCAAACGTGTAGGTAAAGTTATGCTTAGGATGACATTTCCCAGAAAAGACTAGGTTGCAGCCCATATTTTCTGATGGCTACATATCGGGTGCTGTGTCTCCCAACATTGCGTTGTGTAGGGGAAAACACAAAGACGGGGACCCACCAAATGGTGCCGAAGGACACAAAGATTAACATGTTAACGCATTCATTCAAAAAACATTCCTGAGTGAGTCACTCTATGTGTCAAGGAGCTCAGGATTTCTTCTTTAAAAAATGGGAGGGGAGAGAGGTTTTTAAGGATGAGAGTCATATAATCTGAATTGCATCTTTCCATTGTGCAGTCTTAGATTCATTAGAAGGACCTTGGAGCAAGAGATGCTGGAAAAAGGGTCATAGATAAGAAGAGGGAGGAGGAAGAACTCTCTGGAAAAAGAAGGAGGAATGAGAAGCTATTAAGGAGGCTAGTGCCTGGAAAAAGAAGCCAGTAAAGCTGCAAAGAAGACAATGAAACCCTGACAATCCCAGGTGCAAGATCATTAGGAAAGTAGAAAAGTAGTGTTAGTATTAAAAGGCATCTGTGAAATATAAGGCGATTAAAAAGAAAATTGTTTCTTGTATAAAGAACACGTTAGGTAGCAGCATTGCCCTTTAGCCAGAAGTTCTAAGGAAAAGCCAGTGGAATTTATAAAAAAGAGTGGGAGAATATTTGCTAGTAACTTCCAGTCCAAATTGACTTATTTCTTCAGCCTCTCGTAATCTGGAAACATTGCTGAATAAAACCCCTCTCCTTGGGGCATCTGGGTGGCTCAGTCCGTTGAGCATCTGATTCTTGATTTCGGCTCAGGTCATGATCTCACAGGTTTGTGAGTCTGAGCCCTGAGTTGGGCTCTGGCTGACCACGCAGAGCCTGCTTGGGGTTCTCTGTCTCCCTCTCTCTTTGCCCCTCCCCCACTCACTTTCTCTCAAAAATAAACATTAAAAAAAAAAAACCTCTACATAAAATTGCCAGCTTCCTTGAGCACTGCCCCACTCCTTGCCACTTCCTCGTTCAGCACCATTGTCTGTCTCTCCTTCTTTCCTTTGTCCCTGAATAAATGTGTTCTCTGAATTCTATTCTTCCTTGGCAATTATATTATTGCCACTCAAGGCTTATAGAGAAATACATACAGACTATTCAGGAAAAGCATGAGGGAGGGGCAGAGAGACAGAGGGAGAGACAGAACCCCAAGCAGGCTCCACGCTAACAGCAGCATGATGCAAGGCTTGAACTCACAAACCATGAGATCATGACCTAAGCTGAGAGGGGACGTTTAACCAACTGAGCCCCCCGGGAGCCCCATATTCTTTTTAAAGAATCTCAAATGTACTTTGAAACTATCTCTGATTCTAACTGGATATGATTCTCAACTTTGTACTTCCTTCATTTCTCTAACACTATAATGACATTTCATGACCTTCTAATTGCATGTCTCCTTCAGATGTTAAAATGATTGAGGACAAGGAGTATGCCCTGTCGTCTGCATATCTGACACCTAAGGTTGTGCTGATCATTTGTTATATTGATTTGGGAAGGTAAAAACTGCTACAAAAAGGGTTTATTTTAAGCTTTCCTGAAAACTTTGCAACCAATCTCAAAGAAGCCATCCTCAGGAAAACAGGAGAATAGATTTGGCTGTCCTTATCAGTCAAAAGGTAGCACCAGGAATTCCTGGTCTTTTTTATTTCCTGATGCCAGTGCAGTCAGTTCACTCATTAAGAAGTCTCCAGCCTAGAAGGGTAAAAGCCAGAGCAGAGCACCCAGAGAAGGCACAGCGTTATTGCGATAATCAGGCCGGTGCCACTATAGAGGAAAACATTCATGACAAAGACGATAGATCAGAATTCTGGCAAAAGAAGTTCACGTTTGACCAGTACGTCATCACAGTGGTATTTGCAGTATTACTAAAGAAGTCCGTATGCATCAGCTGCATTTTGGAGCTCCTGGGGCCACAGGCCTCTCTGGCTTTATGAAACCCTCTGGTTTCAGAAGAATGGAATTGTTGCCTAGAAAGAAGTGCCTCCATAGGGCTGAACTAAAACAAAAGAGTATGGGCAATGCTCCTGGGCCACTTTGTCCTCACCTGCAACACAAGAATGTGGGTTAAGTCATATGTGTGAATGCTCTTTGCAGTGGGTCTTCCAGAACCACACAATACAGGATTATTTGCCTTTATCACCTTCTTTTTTTTAATGTTTTTCAAATGTTTGTTTATTTTTCTGATAGAAAGCACAAGCAGGGGAGGGGAGAGAGAGAGGGGGAAGTGGACTCTGCACTGACAGCAATGATCCCGACATGGGGCTCAAACTCACAACCCTGGTCATGACCTGAGCTGAAGTCGGATGCTCAACCAACTGAGCCATCCAGGCTCCCCTGCCTTTATCATCTTCTTATGGATGAGGGCAATCAGATTCAGATGTTAGGTCTAAGATTCAAGCAAAAATGTAAAGTTGCCTGAAGATTTTTATTGCAATAGAAACTTTGTTGACTAGAGCAGCCCCTTCAGCCTACAGATCCAGCCTTTATTCTCTGCTGTTAACACACATGCTTCTACTATCAGTATTCTTTTTATGGATTTTAAAACCTCCACTGGTAATTCATCTCAATATTTCTTTATGTCCTGTACAATGTAGAACTTTGACCGATTCTCCGTGGACCTAAAAGAAACATCAAACTTTTCTTAGTATAATACAGCCTCCCATGAAGTTCCCTGTTACACCACTCTTTAATCATTCCTTTGTAGAATCAGAATATTCCCATGTTCTCGGATCATTCACTCAAAAAATATACAGGGATTTCCTCATATGTTCTGGACATTGCGTTATGCATGGGGATGCAGAAGTGAACAGAACCAGATCTGGTTCTTGCTACAACTGGGCTCAGAGTCTAGTGCTGGAAGAGCCAGACGGGAATCAAATAATCATAAAAATTAAATGTGAAATTGCATCTGTGAAGAAGGAAAGGCACCATAGTCGTGTGCAAGTGTAATACAAGCAAAGGGTAGTCAGGAAAGTCTTTGCTGAAAAAGAAAATGTTGACCTGAGGTTCAAAGGCTGAGAATAAAGGTAACTAAGTAAATTCTTTCAAATAAGGGTGCAGTATGTAAGAAGACTTTGTGGTGTGAGAGTACAAAGAATAAGAGGAAACATTTTGATACTGAAAAAAAATGGTCTTTGTCATAAAAGCTATAGGATATCTACTGAAAGATTTTAAAGAGTTGATGAGATAAAGCAAAAAAAATGCATTTTGAAAAGTCACTGTGACTGTAGTCATGGAAAATATCAAGTGAAGGGGGCATTTAGTCCCAAGGTGAACTGTTTGGGAGTATTTTGCAGCAGTCTAGGTGAAAGAAATAAGATTAAAGTAGCAGCAGTGTAGTAATTACTGATTAGGCAGACAGGGTTTGGGGTGGGAGTTACAGAATGAGTCAACGGTGATCTCCAGGTTTCTGGAATAATGGGTTAGTCAGAATACCATTCACTGAACAGAGCAATGCTGCCCACAGACAACAGGGGAATAAGATCACAGGTTTGAATTTTTATTGAGCTTCAAGATTTTCCTTCACTAACACTCTTCTTTTTTCCTAGTTTTTAAGCACCTTTGCATTTTTTCTTTCTTCTGGAATCACTGTATCTTAAACAGAAAGGGAGCACGAAGATACAGGGCAGTATCTCCTTAAGTCTTCTGTTTTGCAGATGGTGAGAGGATTTCGAACATCTGCCACATTTGAAAATCTAACTCTATTTACCCTTCTAATACACGTTAATCACTCAACAAATTGAAAATAAAACCAAATGATGCCTTACTCACCAGCTACACCATCTAACTTACCAATCCCTAGGAGCACCCACTGTGAGGCTGATAGCATTTCTCTGTCCCATAAAATATTATACACTAATTTGATAACTTGATAAAACTTACAGTTTTGTTTAAATTTTAATGTATATTGTATTTCTCTCCAAGTTAAGTGCAAGCTCACCAATGGTAGTAATCACATCATGCCTACCTAACACATTGTAGAAAATGCTCTGGTAAAGTATCTGAGTCCAGGTACAATAAATATCATCCATTTTCCAATCCCTGACAGTGTGTTGGGTATTGGTAAGGATATGATGGTATAAGGCCAAATAAAAAGAAAATGTGTTTGGAAAGTTAAGTTCTAAGGCCAGTATTGCTACTTAACTAGCTATGCAAAAGTGGGCAAATTAGTTCACTTTCCTGAGCTTCAGTTGCCTCAATTATTAATCTCTGAAGATTCAGCTCAATGGGATCCTGTACCTTAATGCAGAATAACTTGTCAAAGGGGGCACCTGGGTGGCTCAGTTGGTTGAGCATCTGACTTCAGCTCAGGTCATGATTTCACGGTTCGTGAGTTCGAGCCCCGTGTCAGGCTCACTGCTGTCAGCACAGAGCCCACTTCATATCCTCTGTCCCTCTCTCTCTGTCCCCCATCCCATTCCCACACTCTCTCTCTCTCAAAAATAAAAGAAAAAGAAACATTAAAAAAAACTTGTCAGAGAAGTTATAACAGCTTTCTTTATTTTTCTTGAGTAGATGTTAAATGAATAAAGGCATGAATGAATGGATATCAGAATGAGTGAAGCTAATGGGTAGAAAGGGTATTAACCATATAGTCAGGGAACTGGAATCCTAACCCCAGTTCAGCCACTGACTTACTCTCTGATCCTTGGTGAGTCTCTCTCTTCTGTACCTTGGTTTTCTCCCCTACAAAACCTCTCCCAGTGATGCTGCACATTTTTTTCTGGCACCTTGTTGTCACAGCCTCAGAGCCAGGGAGCCACAGAGAGAAACTCCTTATCCCTTTGAGAATAAAGAGAAGGACGATAATCTGAGAGCACTGTTCATTTCTAGCGTGAAAAGACCTCTTCAAATGGCAACTGACTGCACTCAGAGTCCTCCCTTGGATCTGCTCTGTTACTTTCTTCTTGTCCTTGTGCAAGGGACAGCAAGAGAAATTCTACTTTAGGAGATGCAGTTCTTTAACAAGTGAGTCCTCAATGATTCTAAACCCAGAACCTTGTAGGGCAGACGGGGAAGGTACCAATTACTTCACAAAGACTGCCCTGGGCTTCCAGAAACAACTCCAACCATTATAGAACTTCCCTGTTCACAATTCAAAGCTCCATAGTCGCACCAGAATTCTATTCCCTAGATCCCATTAGCTCAATACAACTTACATTTCCTGAGAAAGACAATAAAACACAGCCTTTGCTGCTGACTCGCCTTAACCCCACTAACTGTACATACATTTCAGAAGCCTCGTTTCAATCTCCTGTATATCACATAGGTCCCAATTAGAGTGTCATTGAATGGTACCAAAATAACGCTGCCTGGTAATCAAGTTGAGCCTATGTAAAGAACCCCTAAAGCTTACCAGATAGATAAACAGAAGCCACATGGTCTATCATTAAGCTCAAAGAATGACTTTTATTTGGGAAGACTGGATTTTAGAGAAGACTTGTTACAGAGAAATCCAGACATTTGCAATAACCTCCATCTTCTTTGTAACACGTGTCAGCTAGTTAGTTAGTTACTCGGGACTAACCTTAACTGAGGCTCTCATTGCTCTGGGCAGCTCTATCATGGTAGCCTCTAAATCCACAATTGCAGTCAGAATGGAATATTCTTTGTTTCTTGTATATAAAAGCCTTCCAAAAAAGTAGATGATATTGCATAAGATATACATTTTATACAAAGATAAATAACTTGAACCATTGCAGTACAGTAGTGCAGAATAGGGCTGGGAATACGGATGGTGGGCCTTGAAGACTTAGCTAAGAATCTAACTTTATCCTGCAGGCTACTGAAGACTTTGAAAAGCAGGTTCCAACATAATCAGCAATCTGCTTTAGGATGTGCAGTTATGAATTTTATTTTGGCTTAACGCTTCAAATAACGTTTTGCTCAGGACCTGAGTTCAAAATTTATCTCAGTGTTCTTTGTCGTCTTAGGAAAGAAAAATTGTTTTAAACGCCGCTTATAGTTCAGTATAAGCTACCTTTGGGTGTGGACTTTGCTTTACCCTTCCTGCTCATGTTGAAGGTGTTTGCTTCACACAAAGTAAGTCTGGATGAAAACTCCCCCTCATAGTAGGTGCTGTTCTATGATGTCTGTGCAAGGCTCTGTCACTTACGGGAATTCAGAGAGCAGAAAGAGGAGCAGGCTGCAATGAGAAGGTTCACACATAACTGCTGATAAGCACCGGTACCGAGGGATGCAGTGCTGGCACGATGCCAGGCATCAGGTTCATCCAGGGACTCATGGATCTATCCTTAAATTCAGGGACCAGAGATTCTTGGAGTTCCAAGAATCCCTGTAGTGTCTTATAAAGCAATAAGATTTTACTGGATCACAGATATTTTTGCATGAACTTGAACGAGTTGACTGTGAGGGAAATATAGAAAAATGACCGTCAATCTGGCTGCACTGAGTTCTTCAGCCAAACCCTAAAGCTTGGACCAGCACGCCACAGCCCACGTCCCCTCCTCTGCTGTTCAGTCTGACCTTGAGAGCTGACCTTGGAAAAGGAGCAAGAGACGTTCGATTCAATGTGTCTGAACCTGAATTCACCATCTGCCAGGCTCCCTGCTCTGCTCTTACCTCCCGATGTTTCTCATTCATGTGTTTATTAGGATTACAGGTTTTTCACTCACAGGCCTCATTTCTTCTTTTTTTTGTCTTATTTTTTTCTTTTGTCTTTTTTCCTCTTGGCTTCCTGCAAGCCTGTTTTTGTGTTCAACATTGGTCCTAACATTTTTCCTGGAACTGGATAATGTGACCTTCAGCATTTAGACAAGACTGGAGCAAGTAGAAAAAGAGCAAAGTATACTGTCATTCCTCATGTTCTAAGAACAATTCAAACAAGCCTGTGCCATAATGCTGACAAGATCTCCCCAGATTCTGCTTTTGGACACCATCGCTGGCCCGGGCTTGCCAGGCACCGGAGGCCAGGCATGGTAGGAGAGTGCCACCCCGTGGACTCAGTGGAAAATGCTTCCCTCTGCACATTGGTCCAGGTTTTCAGTTTGGCTCTCAAAACACGTTTGAGAGGACTGTATTTTAAAATGCCGTGAACACCTTCCAGTCACTGAAGCAAATCCTGAATTTATGAATTCTCTGTCCTACGTATTCTCTGAGTAGCAGCAGAAATATCTGTACGATGAATCTGTCCCCGGGTAGAATTTAAGGTGAAGGACAACCCTAGCTTCCCTTCTTTAAATAAAAGATTTGGAGTAGTCAGGAAGTCCAAGAAAAAGGAGTGCTAATTATGCAGATCACATTCAAACTAAAATTCACATAGTATCTGAGCAGTAAATTCCACCCATGCTTAGTAGAGACTAATTACTGCTCTTCCATTAAATCCTCCCTCAGGAAATCTCTCCCTTCCTTGGAACTATCATCCATTTTACAAAAACCAATCACCTTTTCATAGTTAACACCAGCGACTGTGAAAGGAACGGCTTCTGGACCATTTGCATTGAAATCACCTATAATCTATTTTTTTAAAGTGCATGTTTCTTTGAGCCCTACCCTATGCCAATTACATCAGAGTCTTTGGGGCTGGAACCTAGGAACGGGCATTTCAAATCAGACTCCAGTTGATTCTCCTGTATACTGTGTACTGCAGTTAAAGACCACAATAGTTTAATTCTGCTCTTGTTTCCCTCGCCAGAGGACACATATCTAGAAAAATGTTGCTACAGCCCCATGTCAAAGAAAGCACTGCCTATGTTTTCTAGGAATTTCATGGCTTCAGGTCTCACATTTAGGTCTTTAACTCATGTTGTGTTGATTTCTGTGTATGGTGTGAGAAAGTGGTCCAGTTACATTCTCTTGCATGTGGCTCTTCAGTTTTCCCAGCACCATTTGTGGAAGAGACTATTGTTTTCCCATTGTATATTCTTGTCTCTTTGGTTGCAGACTAATTGACTATAAAAGTGTGGATTTATTTCTGGACTCTATTCTGTCCCATTGATCTATGGTATATGACTCAGCCATAACAAAAATGAGATCTTGCCATTTGCAACGACATGGATGGACCTAGCAGGTATAGATGCTAAGTGAGGTCAGTCAGCCAGAGAAAGACAAATGCCATAGGATTTCACTCACATGTAGAATTTAAGAAACAAAACAAATGAGCAAATAGAAAAAAGAGACAAACAAAAATCAAACTCTTAAATAGAGAGAACAAACTGGTGGTTGCCAGAGGGCAAGGTGAGTGGGGAAATGGGGGAAATAGATAAGAGGATTAGGAGTACGTTCTCTTGATGAGTGCTGAAAAATGTATAGAATTGTTGAATCATAACATAGTACACTTAAGACTAATATGACACTGTATGTTAATTATATTTGAATAAAAAATAAAATTTAAATATAAAGTCCCCAATACTCTCTGCATTTGATCCAGAAATTAGGTAATTTAAGAAGTGATCTGCACTTGCTCCTGTATATTAGACTCTTCGTAGTTTTTCATAGCCCAACTTTTTGGAACAGTCCAGGAAGCTCTCCCAATTTCTTCGAGAAAATTTAAACGGATGCCTTCTCCTCTGAGTCCTTCTGCCCAGTCACATCCTTATACATGTTGTAAAGGAGTCAATTTCTTAAAAAAATTTTTTTTTAATTTTTTAATGGTTATTTATTTTTCAGAGAGAGAGAAAGAGAGACAGAGCATGAGTTGAGGAGGGTCAGAGAGAGAGAGGTAGACCCAGAATCTGAAGCAGGCTCCAGGCTCCGAGCTGTCTACAGAACCTGTCGTGGGGCTCGAACTCATGATCCATGAGATCATGACCTGAGCCTAAGTCAGACACTTAACCGACTGATCCACCCAGGTGCCCCATAAAGGAGTCCATTTATTCCACCTTTATACCCTAGCTCACCAGAGATCTGTGTTCTCTCTGAGCCATCCCAGAAGGTGAGGAGGGTCCTTCTCATCTCTTTAGGGGACCCCACAACATGACATGCATCAGTGTATTGTATATGACAAGATCTAAAGAGTTCATCCCAAGCTTGGAATCTTCTGGCTAAAAACAATTAGCCCAGCAAGAAGGTTTACAGCACACCACTAGGAAGTAGCCTCCCACCCACCTTAAAAGCAGCAGATGGATTACCCCCAGGGGAACAGAGTCGGTCCCCTCATGCCCACTCAGGCATGACTGCATGACTGCAGTTACCCAGACACACCAATCATGTTGCAACGGCTTGGCTCTCCGCAGTGCCTCAGGAATCCTGAGTGACAAAGGAGACAGTCATCTGTTCCACAGCCTAGCAATTGTGTCATTAAACAAATCGCTCCATAACATCAGAAGAGGCACTCTTTGTGACAGCCAAGTGATATAATTTGTCTTGATTCCAGACATTGGAGGCATCTGTCTGGAATCCGTACAAGTCATTTGATATTGCAGGTTTATCTACAGAAAAGCAAGACTATAGCCAGACACTGAACAGAAGTATAAACAGTAAGGGGCTACTTAAAAAGCCATAGTTTTGCCTTTTTGGCACAAACATGCAGAAACCTTTTCTCAACTCTTTTGCTTTATACAAAATGAAAACCATGACTTGTTACTGCCTAGACAAAACTGCTTTCCGAATAGGCAGATCAGTCGGCCTGACCTACTGGAACATAACAATAGTTTCATGTTCAACACAGAGTTCATTGGGCTCAACACATCCGTTTCTAATAGTGAGGCCTCAGAGAAGTAGTAAATTCAGCAAATGCTTAGTGGACACCAGCTCCATGTAATGAGCCATTAGGTGCTACCGAATCAAAGGAAAGAGGCATGTGTCTCATTGGGTAGTTCAGGGAGGGTCTGATAGAGTCGGTCAAGTCCTATGCAGGCCTAAAAGGATGCACAGTCTAGGGAGATAAGACAGGACACAGAGCAAACGGTAGCCAACAAGCAGAACCATTTCTTCCTTTCTACCCACCCCCACTTTCTTTCTGGTGAGGTCAGATCCACACATCCAACCCATTCAACACCAGCTCTCAGCTGACTGGCATCCTTACCTTCAGTGATCTTTCCCTGCACACACACCCACCCAAGCAACCCACTTCCATGTCATACGTGGGCTTATACCACCTCTGAAACCTTCGGCTCAGACACCCAACTCTGACTCCTGCCCTCTCATCCTTCTAGGACTTCCTTCCACCATCCCTCAACAATTCCACAGTCTTCTTGAGACTCACAATCCATTGTTCCCCCCACTCTCCACCATCACATGTCCTACCTTTTCACAACTGGCAGACTTTTACTTATCTCTGCCATCTTTCATTAAGCAAAAATGGTTTTTCCAGCAATAATCCTGTCCCTTTAGACCAGAGGTGCTCTTCTTGATGTATATATTTTTGTAATACTCTGGATTTCTCCCGTCTTCAGCCTAACCAATCTTCAGGACAAGTATCTATGTTTTGCCTTCCCCAAGAGAGGAAATGGGAACCAGGAGAACATAAATCATTGCATTTCTTTCCTGTTGCTGTATACCTAGACTGCTTGGCAAATTGATGCTTAAAAACCATTTGTTGAGTCAATAAACAAAATGTTGAAGTTTCATGTTGCCAAGGCACAGAGAAGGCTTGGGGCCACAGGGAAAATTCAGGCTCGAAAGTCAGGGTGGAGCCATTTTCCTGAGCTCTTGAGGTTTCAGATAAATTGGTTTTGTTTATTGTCTATTGTCTAGGTAATAAGAAAACAGTGGCGTCTTTGAAGATTAAGAGGTTCCTCCAAACATTCATTTTTCCTCAATAACTATTACAGTGATTATTAAAAACATGTATACACTTATTGCAGGAAATTTGAAAAATTTAGTGAAGTAGAAAAAAGAAAGATAACCCATTTCTACAGTACTGCTATTAGACTTTTTTATTCCTAGTAATTTTCTAGATATTTGTTTTACACAGTGGGGATAATGTAAAGCAGTCAAGCTTGGACAGTATTTTGTTTCTACTCAACATTGTAAACTGAGAACTTTTTTCTTATTACTTAAAAACCTTTCATAAACTTCATTCAATGGCTATTTAAATTCAATCATATGACTATATTACTTTTTACTTATTATTTTCTCATTTATAAAAAATGATTTTAAACATTTTATAGTTTTATTGAAACATAGTCAAGTGCATAAATCTTATCTCCTCTGCTCTATGAAATTTGCAAATATCTATTCCCACATAACTACTACTCAGAACAAGTACTTAGTACTAACAGCACCCAAAAGCCTCCCAGATGTCCTTTTCTAGGAAGGACATGTTCTATTTCTAGGAAATGTTCTAAGGAAGATGTTCTATTTCTAGGAAATACCTCCAAAGGTATTGTTCTGACTTATAGCACCATAAATGACTTTTGCCCGTTTTTGAACTTCATAGACTTTGTTCCTGACTTCTTTGGCTCCATATTACATCTACAAGTTTCATCCATACTGTTGTGTATAGCTGTGCTGCATTAATTTTTCACCACTTTTAAGTAATTTTTAAGTTTTTTATTTATTCTGAGAGAGAGAGAGCATGCACACATGAATGGGGGAGGGACAGAGAGAGGGGGAGAGAGAGAATCCCAAGCAGGCTCCACAGTGTCAGCACAGAGCCCAACGCAGAGCTCAAGCCCATGGTGAGATCATGATCTGAGCCGAAACCAAGAGTTGGACACTTAACTGAGTCACGCAGGCGCCCCATAAAGTATGTTTTATATAAATATAGCACACCGTGTTTATCCAGCCCAGGGTTGTTGGACACATGGTGTATTTCCAGGTTGTGACTATCACAGTGAAGTTTCTATGATTATCTACACTTTATTCAGTCATATATTTAGCCTAAAACACATCTTAGTGAAAGGGTTACAGACATCTACCAACATTGTGGAAGGCAAGTTGTTTTTTCCTGAATGTGCCTCATCCAGCTATTTTGCATGGGTAAATAAAGCATTTTCTGGGGCTCCTGGGTTGCTTGTTCAGTTGAGCGTCATGATGTCGGAGCTGAAGTTATGATCTCAAAGCTCACAAGTTCAAGCCCCTTCTTGGTCTCTGTGCTGACAGCTCAGAGCCTGGAGTCTGTTTCAGAGTCTGTGTCTCCCTCTCTCTCTGCCTCTCCCCCCAGCTCATGCTCTGTCTGCCTGTCTCTCTCTCTCAAAAGATAAATTAAAAAAGAAATAAGTAACTAAAGCATTTTCTGATGTTAGGTCTGGATGACATTCTAAATCAATTTCTCCTTATCTGTTCTTTACCTCTAGTGCCAAATTCATGTGTTAGTGAGGAACACCCAAATACAAAAGGAAACATTCACCTATAAAAAAGGCAGTTGTGGTGGTGGAGTGGGAGACACCATACATACCAGAATGACCATCCATACATAGACATTAACAGTCCAAAGTAAATATGCATTTCACCCAACCTACAGCACCTTGACACTATCTTGGCCTAAAGAGGTTCTATACTTTGCTTCTCAGTTATTTGCACAGATCCAGAAATGAGAAAAACCTTGATCTGAATCTTGGTTCGGGGTGCCTGGGTGGCTCAGTCAGTTGAGCATCCGACTTCGGCTCATGTCATGATTTCACGATTCATGGGTTTGAGCCCTGAATTGGACTCTATGCTGACAGCTGAGAGCCTGGAGCCTGCTTCAGATTCCGTGTCTCCCTGCCCCTCCCCAATCACATTCGGTCTCTCTCTTTCTCTCCCAAAAATAAATAAACATTTAAAAAAATTTTTTGAATCTTGGTTCAATTCTACCTGTATGGTCTTGGTAAGTCACTTTACCCCAGCTCTTCATTTCAAAAATGGGGATAAGAATATTAATATTAGCAAGAGTAAATGCATTTTAATGCCTGCCATATAACTAGATTTTAACAGATATTATTTGTTATACTGACTAATGGACACCAACATGCAGTGCATTCTAGCTTAGGAGGCTCAAATAAGTTTAATTTCCGGTATAACAACACTTAAATATAATCCTGAAAGAAATCCCCTACAAGCCAGAATGACAGATTTTCTGAAGTACAACCCACCCATCCAACTCTGACCCTATAAATTTATGTCAATATCATGTTTAATCACAGCAAATTATAGCTGTAGCTAACAACAAATTTTTGTATTCTATTTGAGAG
This sequence comes from Crocuta crocuta, assembly GCF_008692635.1. Taxonomy (NCBI): domain Eukaryota; kingdom Metazoa; phylum Chordata; class Mammalia; order Carnivora; family Hyaenidae; genus Crocuta; species Crocuta crocuta. Next base: position 10,258,332 of record NW_027528417.1, on the reverse strand, counting down.
TTCACAACATGCTTCTAAATTCAAAATCTAATTCAATAATCTTGACATTTGGGGGGATACGTCTTCATCTGTGCAAGTTATCTATTTACTGTATCTCAGTTCAAATCCATTCTTCATTATCTGTGCTGTGATAATGGACTTGAACTTTTTCAGGTTCTTTCCTTTACAGCAAGCGTAATATTAAGCTTTGTCGGTAGAGGGCACTGGAGGAAGGGGTTTTTCTTCCTGTTTTCTAGTGAGCTACTATCGTAGATTGATTTTCTTCTTGTTGTCACTGCATAGAAGCCAGCAGCTAGTTATGTGGGGGGAATCCAGTGGTGTTTGGCCTGAGTCATACGCCCAGAATGTGAGCAAGTGGGCCCATCCCCATCCCAGTGACCACCTTGGCATGGATCTGCCAATGTGAATATCATGCGTCCCAGGTCTTACGCCACCCTGCAGGCCAGCAAGTTCTGGACAGCCCAACTCTCTGTTCAGTTCCTACCACACCTATGCTTCCTCTAGCCTTACACTTCTGGGCAATGCAATTGCTCAAATGCCTCATTCCCACAGAGGAAGTCTTCTCTAGCTCCTAGTTCTTACTCGGGGGCTTAACAATGCCCACAATCAAGCAGCTCTGCAGCAGGTTTTGAGGTTCAGCAATTTCATGTGTATTGCTCTCCAAGTATTCCAGGAAGCAGGCTTCTACCAAGTCCAAATTGGGAGGTACTTCAGTGACCTTTCCATCATCCAATGAGCTATGGCTTTGCCTCCTCCAAAGGGGTCTGGATCTCAGCCTAGGGTGGAGGTGGGGGGCTCTTCCTTAACACTCTTCCATGGCCCTATGGATAGCAGCCCCTCCTTATATACGCTACTCCTACATTCTATAGCACTCTCTTGATGTCTTATTAGCCCATGTTATGCTTAATAATTCTTTTCTTAAACTTTCCCTTTTCAAATTCCTGTGTGGTTTGTCTCTTCACTGGACCCTAACTGATCTTACAAGATGAAGAAATTCAAGTGAAGGTCGGACAAAACCAATCCCCAAACCCAGATCTTTTAATTGCAAAATCCTGTGATTTTTCTACTACATTGATATACTCATTTCATAAATAAAAGCATATCAGATGAGAAATAATTCTATAAAATGGTTAAGCTTAGTGTCACTCTATAGCAGTCTCCTTATTCTCTTAGACTTTCAAAGAAAAAGCATCACACCACAATATATGCTATACTTGGACTGCCCACTACACAGAGATAAGCTTGTAGGGATCTATAAAAGAGCAAAAAGTGAAGACTGATATGTCCAATTCTAATCACAAAGTGAGTTCCGGAAGCCATAAGCAACACTCAACACAAATAAAACTCAACACAGGACACCAAATAAAACTCAGCACAGATCACAGGTAAAACTCAACACAGGATAATACCAGGTAGACTGACATCTTAACTTTTGATGAAATGACTGTACAATTGTGATGAACATGGTGTAATCAGGTACTCATTTTATGGCTCACCCAATAAACAAAACTGAGTAGAAAAGATGTTTGACTCTTCATGGTAGTCAAGGTTCATTTACTTAGCATATAAAGAAAAATTGGCTCCTAAACTTAGAATATAAAGAAAATCCAATATAATACAGTTCAGTGAGTTAAGCATCCAGTTACCAGGCTGGCCATGGTCCCTTCTCAATTTCTAACAGTGAAGAGATCATTTGGCCACCATATCCAGTAGTCTTAATTTAGAGTGATTTAGAGTAAAAATAGCAAACTCTGTATCAATCCTATATTTCCTTTAGCCTCTAAAATTCTTATCCAAATCATTTCTTTTGGTTCCAGCTTGTCATGGATGTTCAACACACTTCTGTAACTTTCTTCTACTTGGAATACATTTCCAACATGGTCAACCCCTATCTCCTACTCCCGCTTCAAATACCACCTCAGTCATGAAGCATTTCCTAGTCTCCACTAACAATATGAAATGTGATTGCTTCATCATTGAAAGCCCCATAGAATTATCTGTGCTTCTCTCATAAAGAGTACTGTGCTTTGGTCTAGGTGGTCACTACTTGTGTGTCTTCCATCATCTCTTTAGGAGCTATATATTACTCAAGGACCAGAAATTTTATTTTTATGTTTTTAACATTTAGTTATTTTGGGGAGACAGAAAGCGACAGAGCATGAGCAGGGAAGAGGCATTGAGAGACACACAGAATCCAAAGCAGGCTCCAGGCTTTAAGCTGTCAGCACAGAGCCCAACGCAGGGCTTGAACTGATGAACTGTGATTTCATGACCTGAGCCAATGTCAGCCATTTAACCAACTGAGCCACCCAGGTGCCCCTGGAAATCTTTTATTGTTATGTTTCATTGCCCTAACTGCAAACGTGATTGTTTCTACATTGACAGTGCTTGATGATAAACATTTAGATAATTTTCCATGGTTACACAATAGGTATAGAGAGAATGACCAGGAATACAATCCAACTCTCTTGACTTTCTAACAACCTTCTTTGTATTATGTCAGTGTGTCAAGAAATGAGACTTAAAGATAACAACCTAAGGTTTTGGGGGGAAAGTTGAGAGAATGGAAGCACCACGTTGATACGCTATGCATCGTGGTTGACAACAAGAACATTTAAAAGCCTCATGCCTAACCCATAAGAACTGAAACCAGCCTACAATACTTGTAATTTATTTGGTGTCATTATGACTATTGAGTAGGGCACTATCATATAAAAAGCTACATTTGTGATGATTATTAGATCCTTAGGTATCCATGCACTGGAGATAAATAATGTTGGAGTTGAGTAGATTACTGTAGTAATCTTCCCCCTACAGGGAATGTGTCAAGATCTGGCACATCATCACATATATTTAGTGTATATTGCATTTAATCTTCTGCAGTTGGCTTTTTAACTCAAAAATCTGTTTCTAAAATCTATCCATGTTAATATACAGTTTTAGTTTATTCATTCCATGGCTCTATAGTATTCTATTGTGTTAATTATTAAAATATATTTATTACATTGGGTTGTTAACAGACTTTTGCTCCTCTAAACAATGTGGTCTAAACACATTTGTATGTGTCTTTTGGTGATGTGTAAGAGTTTTATCTAAAGCATTTGCCTTGGGGTAGAATACATAGAACATGCATATTTTCAACATTATAAATTATATTTTTATCCCCTTGTCTTTTCATTTTGGCAAAGATCTCCAGAACAATATGGAATAACACTAGTGAAATTGGACATCCTTGCCTTGTTCCCAATTTTAGTAGGAGAGCATTCAATATTTAACCATTCATTTTGAGGTAAACTATAGGGATTTTGGTAGATGCTCTTTATCACTTTGAGAAAGTTCTTTATATTTCTAGTTTGATGAGAGGGTTTTTTTGTTTGTTTGTTTGTCATGAATGGGTGCCCAACTTTGTCAAATGTTTTCTCTGTATCTGTTGAGATGATCATGTGATCAGTGTTTTTAAGCCTTTATTGTTAATATGATGAATTATATTCATGAATTTCAAATGATTAAACCAACTTTGTTTCCAAGATAAAGTCCACTTAACTGTGGTTTATTATCCTTTTCATATATTCATGGACTTGACTTGTCAATGTTTTGTTAAAGATTTTTTTGTGTCTATGTGTTATATCTGTGCTAATTTTCTTGTAATATTCTTGTTAGATTTTAGTAATGGGGTTATGTTGACCTCAAATATCAAGTTTAAAATTGCTTCTTCCTCTACTTCCTGAAAGATTTGGGGCCATTTTTCAAAGTTGGTTTAGTTGGAGCCTAAATTCTATCTTTTGCACATTGGCTAACTCTAGGGGGCGCTATACAAACTGAAGTCTGTAGGAATGGCACCTCTCCGGGAATTTTCAGGGCATAGCTCCTGTGACTGCACTCCCTGAACTTGCTGTGATTTCCTCAGAACTTTGACGGTATTGTTCTACTTTCTCCACTTCAAATTTGATTGAATCTATCTTTCAAAATTTTTTTTTTATATTTATTTATTTTTGAGAGAGAGAGACAGAACATGAGCAGGGAAGGAGCAGAGAGAGAGGGAGACACAGAATCTGAAGCAGGCTCCAGGCTCTGAGCTGTCAGCACAGAGCCCAAGATGGGGCTCAGAACCCTCTGACCAGGAGATCATGACCTGAGCCAAAGACAGACGCTTAACTGATTGAACCACCTAGGTGCCCCTGAATCTATCTCTTTAAATTATGAGGATCTATCTTTGTCTTTGGGAGTTAAATCCAATAATAGAAGTAAAAGCACTCTGATTCTTTGCAGAATTACTCAAAAATGATTACTGTGGTTGTTTTCCTCCAGGAAATATTTGCTTTTTGTTTTTGTTTTTGGTCAAAAGTCAGAGGATACTACTGATCTGTGACCACTTCTGCCTATTTGTGTGTGTGTGTTGCGGGTTGGGGGAGGGTGTCTCTGCTTATAGCAAGAAATCTTGATCTCAGTCCTAGCAACACAATGGTCCCCCAGGATTAGCCTTCACTCTCACACTTATCTCCACTTGTCTTGATTAGTCAGTTAGCCAAGTTCATTTGTTTAGATCAAATTTAACTAATTTAGGTTTAATACCATTTCTTCATCAGCTCAAAGTATTTTTCTAAAGGAATAGTTCATTTGTCTAAATAATACATCTGTAAGACCAAGAAGTTTCTGTTCTCTCCATGCAATAGTCTTGGGCTATGAGTTCCCTCTTAATCAAGATTGGCAAAAAGGTAAACATGCAGGTATCCACATTTGTCTTACCAAGAAAGGCTTGCATGTCTAATTCCACAGTTCTCCTATAAAAATAGAGAGCCTTTTATGTTTTATCTGCAGAATAAATTAAACGTGTGGAGTGGCTGGTACAAATGCAGTCTAGGAATGTTATACACTCAAAAAGAGTGATATGCATAAAAGAAGTAAAAATAATTGAATGTCTGGTAGAAGGAAAAGAACAAAAGCAAAAGTTTACGAATAAAAGATCTACTTCATGGGGCGCCTGGGTGGCTTAGTCGGTTAAGCGTCCGACTTTCGCTTAGGTCATGATCTCGCGGTTCATGGGTTTGAGCCCCGCATCGGGCTCTGTGCTGACTGCCAGCTCAGAGCCTGGAGCCAATTTCAGAGTCTGTATCTCCCTCTCTCTCTGACCCTCCCCTGCTCACGCTGTCTCTCTCTCTCTCTCTCTCCTAGAAATAAATTTAAAAAAAAAAGATCTATTTCAGACACTTAAAAAGAAATGAGACTCACCAATAAGGAGAAGATATAAAGGGATGTTGCATTTCAGAGATTCAGCATGAAAAAATGGGGAAATTCCCTTTACAGATAGTTAGGATAGAAACAGCAAAGCATGAAAGGCACATTCACCACAGTACATGGTTCAACCCCTTTTCATATGGTTAAGGAAGGTTCCAGAAAGCAATGAGTGGTATCAAGCCATTAAGCAAGACTTCACCAAAGGTAAGAAATGGTGCTAGTTGCTGACTGCTGTAGATCTGAGAAGGGGAAGATGTAACCATAAAGAAAGGGTGAGGCAACACTGAGAAGATACCTAGTACATAACCAGATAATTAACTGTGAACACGAAGTCAAAAGAAGCACTACAGACTCATAACTAAATTACAGCTATTCTGGATGTCTAAGGCTTGGACACCTCAGTTCAGATAGTTTTTTTTCCAGTATTGATTTCCCTGCAACATATATTAATATTTATTTTCATTTTAGTTGTTATTAATTTGAAACAGGGAGAATATTTTTGAAATAATGCCACCATCAATGTTTTTCCCCCTCTTACTGGCAAGAAGTGTACTTTTACCGAACTTTTAACAACAAGGCTAAGCCATGAGGTTTAATGCTTGGGAAGGAGTGGGCAAATACCTCCTACACTATAAGTCTACATAGTAGGAAAGGACAGTGCTATATTCAGAAAGTTACTACTAGGTGGAACGCGGACACGCAAACCTTTTGAGGAGGAAATACTGAGTTTCTCTTGAAGGGACAAGAAAAGGGTCAAATGCTCTCTGGGACTCTTAGGTTCTGTGCCTCCACCACTCTGTTCTCAGCTCAGGGTGAGGTACAGGCAAGAAGATGGAAACTCTTGTTGAGGAGGAAATTGAAAGTACATGGGGATTTTTGTTCGCAGCTCTTGGAACAGAACCACTTGCAGGGAGCCTTGCACCAACATGGTGTACCTGCTGCAGAGCAGAAATGATAACATGTATATTTAGCCAGAGACAAGGTCAAGATCAGCTCCCTCCCTTCACATGGTCTCCACTTAAGAAGGATGCACGATCTACTGTGTTTATGATATGGGTAACATTTTATAGCTTTCTTTTTCAACATTATATATGCTTATGTTTTGCTGTAACAAAGTTTTTATAACGTTACTGGTAAATGAATACGATTCCAGTGAATTGTTCTCCTAAGGTACCGAGTCTTTACCCTACTACTGTGTTTTAGATAGGTTTCAGTTTCCACTATCATAAGTAACTCTGGGGTTTTCTCTTTTGAATGAATAAATAGAACTGATAATACACTCAGAATAACCATGTGTCTCTATAATACTAAATGTCAACCATTCCGTTGGCCCTCCAAACACAACTGAATATGTATGCATTAAAAACTACAAAGATGAAAACATACCTCACACAATTCATGTGATACTCAAGACAGAAGCCAAATGACTGACAAGGTAGGGTTTTGCAGAGTGGTCACCAAAGGTCAAGAATTGCTCCTGCTTTCAGGTCATTAATATGTTATCAACTCACCATGACTCACTTTACCTAAATTCTGACAAAGATGGATTGATACATTACATGGCTATGTCTTCTCATACACTGAGACAAAATTTAACACGCATGGTCTGACCAAAGAAAGGTTTTTCAGACAAAAGATTTTTCAGTTACTTCTCAGTATATAATAAGATCCAGAATATGCCAGAAACATGATCATATCTATAACATTTTCATTATGTATGGGTAATATAAGATAGGACATTTGAAATTTCATTGTGCTTTAAAATTAGAGGTACGTTATCACCATATAGATCAATCTAATTATCATAAATTCATCTCTGCCTTCCAGGGCTATGTATAAAACCATCTGGAAAACCAAATTTGTTACACCACTGAACAAACTTAAAATTAGGAGGCAGAAGGTTGGCTGAGACTTAGGGGTATCTTAGCAAGAAGCCTGGTTTCCAAGTAGAGCTAGAAGATAAACACTAGGTATTTTCATTAGCACTAAGGGGTTTCTTTTTTTTTTAATTGGGTAATTATACATAGTACAAGTGTTGTTTCACCTTTATTTTTATTTTTCTTGGATTAATAAAACATTAACCATTATTAAAACAATTCATTCACAGAGCAAATGGTAGCTGAGCGCTTGCTCTGTGCCAGGTACCAATCTCATCCTCCAATCAGAATCCCTCCGTCCTTGTAACTTCATTGTGTGCTCTTCCTAAATCCAGATCGTCACTTACTGGAGTCTGGTTTGTAGCATAAGTCGGCTTATGTTCCTCTTTCCCATACCAGTCTATGAATTCTAGTCTGTGAACTCTGCAAGGCAAGTACTGCACCCTGCAGTACTTAGTTCTAAGTGTCGGCCACTATAAATGCTTAGTAAATATCTTGGGGGTTCAGTTAAACCATTCTCCCAGGAAAGAGAAATTATGGCAGAAATGTATGATCCCCACACATGCAAACTGTAGTCAATCTCTTCTAGACTAGAAGATATACAATCCATGCATCCCAAGGCTCCATCTAATTTATTTTTATAGCATTATTTCTAGCATCCCACAGGCATCCAGAATTAAATTCTCAAATACCTTGGCTGCTTGGTTTCACTAACTCGGTTAAGTTAATGAACTTCCCATCAGATCTAAAAGTTAAGTGTCAATTCTCGCTACAAATGCTAAATGGCAGGGCCAGAAAAATTGGCATCTTCTGTTTCTAGTGCTCTTCCATTTCAAAGGAGTTGCTGAGCACTTAGGAGGCAAAAGTTGGTTAAATAAAGTTGTTTCACGCCTGCTGACTGTGAATGCCACCTTCAAAATAAAAGGATTTGGAAAATGCTACGCAGTAGCAGCAATCACAAAACTATGAATCTTATTTCATCTCTCCTATTCTATGTGTGTGGCTTGGTTCCCATGGGAACCAGACACATTTTAAACATGTTTTTGTTTTTGTTTTTGTTTTTTTTAAATTTTTAATGTGTTTTATTTATTTCCGAGAGAGAGAGAGAGAGAGAGAGAGAGAGAGAGAGAGACAGCATGAGCCAGGGAGGGCCAGAGAGAGAGGAAGATACAGAATCTGAAACAGGCTCCAGGCTCTGAGCTGGCTGTCAGCACAGAGCCTGACATGGGGCTCGAACCCACGAACTGTGAGATCATGACCTGAGCTGAAGTCGGACGCTCAACCGACTGAGCCACCCAGGTGCCCCAACTGTTTGCTTTTTAAAAGAAAAAAAAAAGCACTAATCTGCATGAGGCTTGCACTTAGGCACAATACGTATATGCATTCAAACATTAAATGGGTTAATAATAAAACTAATTTTAGGATGGTTGCACAGTTTCCAAAAGGAAAAATAAATTAATTTTGAAGATGCATGTGCTTTAGCTGGTGAAAATATGGTGATGCTTACATGTATACTGTATGTATTCTTTTAAAAAGTCTTATTAATGTTAAAGATGATCTTCTGTGTGCTTTCATGTTTCAATACTTACAAAACCTTTATTTAGCACTCTCCATGTAAGGAGACGTGTGATAAACAACTGAGCTACCAAGATGAACGAGATCAAATCCCAACTTCTAGCCTTAGAGATCAAGGAGACACACATGCATCTACACTATGGTGATGAGTGAAAGTGAAATCAATGCCTGTGTCAGAGAGTTATGGACACTTTGATGACTATCAGACACTTCATGACAAAGGAACACATTGGATCTTTGCCTTTATTAGGCAAACAGAATATAAAGCATGCTCCCATTTTTCCTCCTTGTTTGTATTTTTTCCTTTCCCAAAAGAACTAGCTATAATAGCCACTTGCATCATATGATTTTTATTCCTATTCATCTTCAGGTTGAGCAGGAAGAGAGAGTTCTTTCTAAATTCAGAAGACAGATTCTGTGTCTCAGCTTTGCCCGAATCCTCCAAACTGAGCTGGACAAATGGCAATGATGCTCACAATGTCCCCTGGAAAACAGGCACACCTGCTGAGCCACCAGCTGGCAACATAATCCAGTGCCTTGTCCAGAGCAGAGAAGGATTTCAGCTCCTGACATAGAAGTGAAAAAAAAAATCTGTATGTGAAAAGGAGGCTACCGAACACAAGATTTGACTTGAGTTCTACTTGAGGTCTTCTAGGAAATGTTTACTTATATCACGAGTTAAAACTCTAGTATACTAAACACCTGCTTGACCACAGAAGACTGCTGAAGGCGGAATTTCGTCAAGTTCTTAGGGGAATTTAGCTTTGCTCTTAACCACTGTCAATTACCCATGCAATTAAAGGGACAGTAGCACAGTCACCCAAGCCAGACATGAGCTTTACTTCAGCTTTACACGCACCTTAGCTTAGGCTGGTAGGTAGTGAACGAAATGCATTCAATGTCCTGAGAAAGCACCACCCACTGATGGGCAGTTCTGAAAATGCAGAGTCCTGGGAGAAAAAGCAGTTTGGGAAAAAGTATAGTGTAGGGTGGTAGGGCCTTGGTTGTAACAAACTCCGCAATTCTTGTTCTGCTAACCATGCAGTTCATCGAGCCCAGTTTCATCAAGCCCCAACCTCTTGCTGTTCTTAGCATCATTGCCAGGATCCCCTTTCCTAAAAGGCAAGTTCTACATGGCTACCCTGAAAGCCCTTGCTGAATGAAACCCCTATCAGGGGAGAGAACACATTCTTTTTCCTTTCCACCACTGCACTCTGTTCACAGTCCTGTCTCCTTCCCACTCTGGGACGTGAAGTTTTCAGCAAAGCTGATTGGGACAACAAGCTTCAGCAGGAAACTGCAGATTCCCCAGTGAATTCAGGACAGATCCTTAGAGTATCCATTTTGCTGCAGTTTTTTTTTTCTTTTTTTGAGTAAGCAGCAAAATCAGGAAGAAATTATTTTAAACCTATTAAAAAGAGCCAATGATGTAAGAACCCCATGCCATCAGAGTGGCATCTGTAAAGGTGCATTGGAGTGGAAGGGGTGTTTGTAAGCAGATGATATGATTATCAACTAGGAGAAATTGAAGCCTTCCAGCTTTCATTGTTTAGCTCAGTAACAAATGACACACAAATATGCACTTTGGCCTATATAACCATTTAAAACTCAATGTGGGAATAGAAGACTTATGTATTAAGTCTTTGGAGATCCATTCTTAATCAAATGTCACATCAACCAACGGCTCTCAGACCCCAGAATAGAGTCCCTTCTCTTCAACCAGCAAGCACCAGACCTCAGAAGCTCTCAGATCTGCCCTGTGAATCCCTAGGTCATCTCTGTACCCTGCTCCTCAGGTCCAGTGTTTGTAGGAAGAACACTAATCCCACCTCCTAGCTCAGCCCCCTCTCCTGGATTCCTACTCTTTGAATTCAGGGACTGTGTCTTTCAAAGTATGTGTGACCTCTTTCCCACCATCAGTGAATAGCTCAATTTGTTGAACATAATATTAAAAGGCAGAGGGAACTGGGAAAGAATTTCTTTTCATCTGCCCCGAACATTTGAACAGCACCAGTTCTTACCCTAAAAAATCTCCACCTTGCATTTGGATCGTGCCTTACAGTTGGCAACTTCTTTCCTAACTGTTATTTAACTGGCTTCTTGGAAAAGCACCGTGAGGTAGCGATGGCAAGGATTATGAGGCTCGGAGAGATGAAATGAATTTCCCAGAGTCACCTGAGTTGAGTTGGAACAAGAAGCCAACATTTTAATTTCTGAGCCCTTCCCACCACACAGTACCATTACTAACCTTTCCTTTTCGACCAAAATACATATATTTATTTAACACTTGGTAGGTTTCAGTTTGTGCTGAATGACATGGTGGAGAGGGAGAAGGCAGTTTAAAAATTAATAAGTCATGATCTCTGCCTCAACGAACTTAATGTTTCCTCAGTATGATAAAATAGACACCGTTAAAGACATGTGTTTTTCACAGACTGAAGCTTACCTGGAAAGTACAATCACATAAAGAATGGATTTTTTTTTAAATGAACATTGAAAACATTTGTCATAGTTTTACATTGGATTACAGTGACAGGGACACTTTTAAGATGGAAAGCATGTCAAAACCATGACCCACATACATCTTTCAAATTCACAAAATACAAAGTGGAGATCAAAAAATAAAATAAAATAAACAGAATATCCCTCGAACACATCTTTGCCACATTTATAATGACTTAAGAATAGAAGCACTATGATATCAAAAGTGATGAGCACTATAGAATATATCCAAATTCCATGAAACACCCTAAAGTAAAAGAAAAACAAAAAAATTCTTTGGAGGATTAGTAGTGATTGGAATTGTACTTTATTTATAAAGGAAATTACAAACTGGTATCGGCCAAATCCCACCCCGTATTTTTATGCCATGTGTTTTCTCCTTTCTTAATTTAAAGAAGTGTGTTTTCACCTCTATGAGGTACACAAGTGGGATTACAACTGAATTCGCTTTCCGACTACCAGCCCCTAAATGGAAATGTGTATGGGAGAGATGTTTAAAAGAAACAATTATTATTTAAAGATTATCAGGTGATATAGGAGTGAATTAAATAAACATAGTTTGAATCATCTTGCAATGGAAAGGTATATTTTTAAAACTCACTAAGCAGCCAAAGAAATGGACATTAAAGAAGATTTAATTAATAAATATTGAAATTAATCAGAATTCCTAATGTCAATAAGATGAGGGGAATGTCCCTTGACAGGGACCTGCGAAGTCAAAAAGCCATTGCTAAGGTCCTCTACCATAAGAGTTCACTGAAGGCACATTAGGAACAAAGGTCCCTAAGTGTTTGATCTAGAAGGTCCGTGGGGGAAACTGGCTTAAGATTAAAATAAAAAAAGAACTTTATGTATAAAGTTGAGCATGATAATGATATGTATTAATTATATATAATATTGCTTTTTTTGAAAATGTGAATACTTTAAATGCCCAGCCAGAGAACCTACATTGTGATAATGGCTTACGGAAAGGTTTCAGAGACATAAGGCCTATGGCAAGTCCGTGAAGACAAGGGATCATGTCCATTCTATTGTGTGGGATGAAAAGGTGCAAACTGCAACATGGCAACAGTCATCAAGTCCCAGGTATATCAGGTAGAAGTAGCACCAAAAAGACTAGAAATGAATATACCAAACTGTTCCAAGTCGCTACCTCTGGATGACGGAGGATTTTGTTAAGGTTGCTGTGTCTTCCCTTTGGAATTTTCAATATTCTCTCTTTTTTAAATTTTTTAAAATGTTTTATTTATTTCTGAGAGAGAAGGAGAGAGACAGCATGAGCAGGGGAGGGTCAGAGAGAGAGGATGATACAGAGTCTGAAGCAGGTTCCAGGCTCTGAGCTGTCAGCACAGAGCCCAACGCAGAGCTTGAACCCACGAACCGTGAGATCATGACCTGAGCCGAAGTCGGACACTTAACTGACTGAGCCACCCAGGCACCCCTTGAAATTTCAATATTCTCGATCCTGGAAAGGTAAGCCTTGTTTCCATTTGCTGAAAAGATGGACTATTGTTTCATGTTTCAGGAACAAACCCTTCAAATGGACCTCATCTCTCAGGAACGTTAACATCCCATATCCCGGGAGCTGTGCTCACCAGCTGTACACGTGATTTCTAACGGACCTCAGACCTCTTGTGAGGCCACTGTCTGGAGAGCTCTAACCTGTGCCTGAGGCAGCCTGCTTCTAGAAGCTCTAGACATGATAAGGAGTTACTTGAAGGGATGATGGAAGAGGGAGAAGAGTCTCAGGGGAGAGCTTTAACTCTTTAACTCACCTCAACCAGAGCAACTAATATTCATCCTTTTATTCTTTTGTTTCCTTTGGCAGAAGGGGTCCCTGCTTCACACCGCAGGATGACAGCCCTTCCCGGTGGACTGGGAGAGGGTGGTGCGTGCCCATCTGAACGCAGTAAGGAAGGAGTGAGGAGTGCAGAAGAGTGTTAGAAATGCCTGGGGGAGGTCTAGCCGTGAAGACGGGAAAAACCTTGGGCCCAAAAGAGTAAAGCATAAGCATAAAATGGGGAAAAAATGTTTTTCTCGCTCATTTTCATATTTCTGAGGTTAATGAGAAAAGGCCAGGTCTCCAGTGATTTTTAATTGTCAGTTTCCTGGCTATAGATCACATACATTATAACTAATGTTAGCATATTACAACTTCTAAAAAAAAAAATACAAAAACCAAAGCATATTACAACTTCTATTTGACATCATATAATGACATTTATGTGAGCATATATTAATGTAAGTTCCTTTCTGGCATCTAAATTCAAACAACTCCCAGTTAAATAGTATAAATTTCCAGTTATAAAATGAATAAATTCTGGAGATCTAATGTATACTATGGTGATTATAGTCAATAATACTATATTATATACTTGAAAGTTGCTAAGAGAGGATCTTAAATGTTCTCAACACAAAACAGAAATGATAATTATGCGACATGATGTAGGTGTGAGCTAACACTGGGGTGCTAATCATTTTGCAATATAGAAGTGTATCAAATCAACAACTGAGCCCTACACAATGTTATGTCAGTCATATCTCAATAAAGCTAGAGAAAGTCTCAATTATTCATTAAAGGCTATGAGAGAATTTTTACACTGCAGAACTTTCTGTTAAGGCAAATGCCAATTAGCTAGTTAAGAAGGCATTACAAAAGCTCTCTGATGTGTGAACCCATTGGAAAACTTCTCAAAGAGGTACTCAGAGCGGTAACTTGAGTATCTTCCCCAAATCACCACACTTAAAATATATCATAGAAGCATACAAACAATACAGGTAAAAGCTGAGAGTTAACATATATACATCATGTGAACACAGGAAGTTCTATGACAGTATTGATACAATAAACCCAAGACTTACTCTGCTCTCAGAATTTGTAGAAGCAGTCTTGAGTAGGATGTTTCAGGTTTGTGGACCACACGGAAGAAATTTAATAGAGCAGCTCGAGGCTGCACTCTCTGGAAAGGCTGGCTTACAAAATTGACCTTTGGCTGGCATCTGGGAACCTGGTGTTATGAGTATTCCCTACATCCTCTAACTGATAAAGGCGGTTTACTGCATTTAGGCTGTGTACACAAACAACGTAATTTGTGTTGAAAACTCACTTCCTTCCAGGAACCCAGGACATTGGTAGTGACTAAGCATAGGGTGCCTACGCGCCTGAGCGCTAAGTCTCCAATGGACTTCCCTGAGCAGAAACATGGCGACGTTTTTCGTTTTTTTCTGCTGGACCGAGGAGCACCTTGGTATTTCCCTTACAGAAGTGAAGTGCATTAGAAGACCTGCATATGGATTTTGACACATGCTGCCTGTCTCTTCCTCTTTGCTCCTAACAGGTGTATGCTGAGTCTGTAAGTCTTCCTAGGAAACCCCTGGAGGGTCTTGAGCCTCCTTGAACCAGAAACTTAAACACACATACACACATTTATACGTGTAGTGGCTTGGCACCAGAGCACATTACACCACACACCCCCGTATGGTATGAGGCCATTTTACATTCACTAAAAGTCCCTTCCTCAGCAGGAGAGGAACAGTGGTGCCTGAGGGCTTGCCCATCAATGATGAATTTCTTTGTCGCATCTCAATTCAGTCCATGATACCAATAAAATAATAAGCATATGTATTGTGCTTTACAGTTTACACCCAATTTTACCTAATTTTCTTAGATAATCTTCACAAAACTCCATGAGAAAAGTAGTTAATACTCTAGACAAGGAAATGGCAAACCTCTAGAAGAAGGAAATTGGGGCTTTGGTTGATCAAAGTTACATTACTTCACATTCACAAAATGTGAAGAGGTGAGGTTAGACCCAGTTCTTCACATCTCTGGCCCTTGGCTTCTTCACACCAGTATTTCCATATTTCTCCCTAATGCAGTTTGTATCTGGGCATTTGCACCAGCAAAGAAGTTGTAGTGAAATGAGAAAAAAAATAAGGATGTCACAAAATAGTTGCCATATATTCTTAGTTATGTCCTGTCTTTTTAGGGTCAAAATATCTATTCTATTAGAAACAGTGGCTGTTTTTAGTTATAATTTTTATTTTTGCACAATTATTTGTAATATCTTCATAAAACAAAATAAAAGCAAAGTAATTCTGATAGACCAGCTCCAAAAATGCCTTGGATTTTCTGTTATTCAAATTTCAAAGTCTTGGAGCACCTGGAAGTGTTAGTTGGTTAAGTGCCTGATTTTGGCTTAGGTCATGGTCTCGTGGTTCATGGGTTCGAGCCCCACGTCAGGCTCTGTGCAGACAGCTCAGAGCCCTGAGCCTGCTTCAGATTCTGTGTCTCCCTCTCTCTCTCTGTTCCTCCCCTTCTTGTGTGCGCTCTCTCTCTCTCTCTCTCTCTCTTTCATTCTCTCTCTCAAAAACAAATAAATAAACATAAATTTTTTTTCAAGGTCTTGGACTCTTTCCCCCCTGTCAAAAAAGTCTGACAAATTAAATTCAACCACACTTGCCTGGGTTCAGCTTCTAATTCTACCACTGATGACTAAGTAGCACCGGGAAGGTCACCGTACTTCTCTGGGTATTGATTTTCTTATTAGCAAAGGGATTTACTTAGGTGAATTCTAAGAGATCGTCTACCTCTAAAGGTCTATGTTTCTGTAATTCCCGAATCGGTTTTCTCTTTGAAAATTAGTTTCCCGGCCCTACAGTACCTATAATGAGCCACAGGGTGGCAGCAGAGTATCACTTTAGCCAGATTGTGAGCCTAGTGGGTGAGTATCAGAGGGACAGAACAGAAGGGAAAAAACATGGAAGATTGTGTGGCAGTTACCTTCATTAAACGAGGAAACATTCCATGCTGGCTGCCTCCCACACACTGTGTTAGGAGACACGGCTACATCTCAGAGAAGAAGGTCTCTGCTTTTCAAATTAAAAGAGAGCTACAGGATTGTAAATTCATAGAAGTAGAAAAATGGTTGTTAATTCATAGAAATAGAAGCTGATTGATGAGTATGTACTTTTCTAGAAGATAGGCACAGTATGCATACGAAGAACTACCCCAAAGTCTCACTGTTAAGCTCCGGCAGAGCTCAACAGCACAGAGCTTTTCTGACTCCCAGGCCAATATCCGGGCCTTAACACAACAAAACTTCCTCAGAGAATGCGTTTGAACTGAAAGTTTGGGATTCACAGAGTTCTGTGCCTTCAGCCCACTGGACTTTGGGGTTATCTGAGGACACCACATGCAAGGCCCATTCTGGAGAATGGTGAACCCTGACATAGAGATTCAAAAAGCCCCTTTTCTAGTATGCAGAGGACATAAAGTCCTGTAAAGAGAGATCAAGGATTCCTGTCTGGTGAGTTCAAAGACAAATCTTTTTTTTTTTCTCTTTTACTTTTTGATTTTGAGCTCATTTTATAGAAAAATGAGTAGTAAAGACACTCAGATGCACTTCACCCAGCTTCCCCTAATGTTAACTTACACACCCAAAGTACAACTGCCAAAACCAGCAAGTTAACACCGGAATCACATTATTCACTGAACTACAGGCCCTTTTCAAAGTTTACCAAGATCTCCTGCTAATGTCCTGTTTCTATTCCAGAATCCCGTTTAGGTTCCCAAATTGCATTTAGTTGTTATATTTCTCCCTAATCTCCTCCAGCCTGTAACAGCCCTTTAGCCTTCCCTAATCTTTCATGATCTCGACACTTTTGAAGATTATGGATCAGTAATTGTATATAGCTCATCCCACCATTTAGACTTATCTGCTGTTTTTACATGATTAAATTGAAGTTATGGATTTTTTAAAAGAAATCCACAGAAATAATGGTGTGTCCATCTCAGTGCATCATACCAAAGAGTTAATAGTGTCAGTGTGTCTTACTAACAATAATATTAACTTTGCTCGTTTGGTTAAGGTGATGTCTTCTGGGTTTCTCTACTAGGAAGAATAAATATCTTGGGAAAGACACTTTGAAACCATACAGATATCCCGTTTGGCCTTGAATAATCACCCACTGATGTTAGCATCCATAGAGCACCTTAGCTGTGGTCCATCGTAACTGTGGGACTTATTTCCTCCTTTCTTTCCACGCGTATTGATTAGAATTCCTCTGTAAGAAAAGCAATCCTCTCCCCTCCCCTCATTTATTTATTTATTTATTTGATCATCTATTTATATCAGTATGGACTCACAGGTATTTACTTATCGTATGGACTAAAATCCAATACTATCATCATATAGCTCCTGGCCCAAACTGTCCCCATGCTGGCCATTAACAGTCCCTTTAAGTTGGTTCCTGTGTTCCTTTGACAAACCGTCATCCCTTTCTGAGCACTTTCACACTTTTGAGCATCACAAGATTTCCAGGGCCATCTTGTATTTTGGTTGCCCAGCCCTGGAATCAAATACCTCTAACGTGCTGGCTCCTTTCCTTGAAAAATGTTGTTTAGAAACTAAGATCTGGAAGGTAAGTGTGTTCACCGCAGCTAGAGTACCATTCTTTCTAGAACTTCTCAGGCAATAGATCTAGAAATTATGTGTATATTTTCTAACACATGCATATTTATCTCTATTTTTTAATGTATGAATCTGTAATACTAAATAGTATGAAGTCCCTACTGATAGCTCTAAATCCCCTTGGGGCGTCTGGGTGGCTCAGTCCATTCAGCATCTGACTTCAGCTCAGGTCATGATCTCACAGCTTGTGAGTTCAAGCCCCGTGTCAGGCTCTGTGCTGACAGCTCAGAGCCTAGAACCTGCCTTGGATTCTGTGTCTCCCTCTCTCTCTGTCCCTCCCCCGCTTGCACTCTGTCTCTCTCTCAAAAATAAATAATAAAACATTAAAAAATTAAAAATAAAATAAAAATAAAATAAATCCCCTCGAATACTATCGGGTGCCCCTTGGTTTTCCTCCTCTGTGTGTAACTTCCTGCTCCCATGATGAGAGAGCTGGCCCTCGCGGGACAATCAACAGCAGAGCCTGGTCTCCACAATCACCTGCCCAGCCAAGGAAAAGCCGTGTGTGTTTAGCAAACCGTGGAAATGAGGCTTAGTGAAATTAAGTTATTAAACATCTTTTGACTCCAAAAAAGTCCCTCCAGAGGGGCTTGGTACTCAGGTCTGTAAAGGAGTGTCTGTCTTGACAGTCACCCCAACGTTGTTTGTAGTTTCCAGAACTGAAGTCCACTCCATTGCCGTGAGAATGGAAAAGGAAAACAATAAATACCACAAGTGGGCTACTGGACAATAAATGGGCAGGCACACACCAACATGCACAGGCCTCGGGCACAGTGTTCGGTGAAAATTAAAAGGAAATAAATAACAGTACCACTCACGTAAATTAAAAATTGCATAAAACATGTATGTCACAAAGACATATTTCTGCATGTGGCATCTGGGACTCCTCATATCATGATGGGAAGGGGCACAGGAATGAGAATTGAATATAAAGGGGAAAAGTATTTTAGGAGGGAAGCAAAATGAGAGATGCCTTTTCACTGAACCCAGATGATAATGTGTGATGAAATCAGGAGTATAATTACTTCTAATTTCCTCACCTGAGGTAAAAATAAAAAAAGAGGCAATGTATAAGAAGGCAGTGAAATAATCAAAAGGCCATACAAATAAATTCTTTAATTTGGAAACAAAATGCTTCGTTGTATTGAATTTATTGTTATACAGAGCCTCAAGAAGCTAAAGGTTAAGAAAGATTTTTTTTTTTTTAATTCAGCACTAAAGGGGTGTCTGGGAGGCTCAGTCAGTTGAGTGCCCGACTCATGATTTTGGCTCAAGTCATGATCCCAGGGTCATGAGATCCAGCCCCGCCTCGGACTCCAGTGCTGAGTTTATAGCCTGCTTAGGATTCTCTCTTTCCCTTTGCCCCTCTCCAGCACTCATGCTTTCTGTCTATAAAATAAAATAAAATAAAATAAAATAAAATAAAATAAAATTCAGCACTCAAGACATTTTTACTCAAAATGACAGGAAGATATTTTAAATGCATGACAGCGCTTTGAAAATCCAGTGTTAGGTCTATTAAGTACACCATTAGCATGTGGAGTTCATAACCATCATAAACATCCATCATCATCAGAGGGCAATTCTTCTTCTTCTAGGCTCTAAAGGGCAGTTTCCTTCTGCAAGACAAAACAAAACTCCTTTTCCCCATTTTCATTCCCCTCCAGCCACGGTGGCCTTTCCTCTCTCTTTTGGACAAAGCCGATTCTCTTCGCACTTTTGCTGTACCCAACGCTTCTGTCCGGACTGCTCTTTCTCCATATGCTCACATAGCGGGCTTCTCACCAGATGGCACTTCTCCCACAACCTCAGCTGACCCCGTACGTAAAGCACCCCTCACTCCGTCACTTATTACCCCCATGCTGTTTCCTTTTGTTTGTGCTCTCCTTTATTGTATTTCACCTGATGCCTTTCACTCTCTCCCTGCTAGAAGGTATGGCCCTTCCGCCTTGCTCACAGTTCTAACCTAGTCAGTCCTAGGACTCCAAAAAGGCTTTGCTCAAGTTGCAGAGATGTACTCCACGGGGAAGGTCTCACCCAGATGCACAGTCTCGGTCCCTGGGACAGAGCTTTCCCTGAGCCGCTGCCTCTGCTCCTAGCTTCAGGAGTTAGGTAGCAATACAACAAATACATGCAACACCCAGGGCGGGTTATTTTTAAAATTTCCCTCCTATGTGCCACAAAATTATTTTTAGTAGCAGTCATAATAGAAAAAATTCCAAATAGCAAAAAAAAATTATTGCATTGGCTCCTATGTTTAATCAAGCCAGTAAAAATATGAAAATAACACAATAATAAAAAAATAATAATTACATGAACTTGCTATTTTAAAAGGGAGGGATATGGGGGCACCTGGGTGGCTCAGTCGGTTAAGCATCTGACTTCAGCTCAGGTCATGATCTTGCAGTCTGTGAGTTTGAGCCCCATGTCGGGCCCTGTGTTGACAGCTCAGAGCATAGAGCCTGCTTCAGAGTTTGTGTCTCCCTCTCCCACTCTCTGCCCCTCTCTCTCTCTCTCTCTCAAAAATAAAGAAACCTTAAAAAAAAATTAAGGATTTAAAAACAGAGGGAGNCAGAGGGAGGAAGGTAAAACATGGCTTCTATTATATTTCACTGTTTAAAATTTTATTTAAATGATTTGATTATATTATTGAATTATTATATTTAAATTATTGTATTTATNCTCCGGGCTCTGAGCTGTCAGCACAGAGCCCGACGCGGGGCTTGAACCCACGAACCGAGAGGTCATGACCTGACCCAACCTCAGCCAACTGAGCCACCCAGGCGCCCCTATATATTCGTAAAATGTAATAGTCGGGAACTGCAGTTTGGAGTGGCCTGAACAGGCTGATAATAACATGCACATAGATTTTATTTGGCTTTATTATACTCTTAATCTTCCATAGGCATTTTACCCCCTTGTCAGTACGTGGAACTTCCCCTGCACCCCTCTCTTGCTATGCCATTGTGTGGGCTCAAATATTTAAATAAAAGTTCATGTCTCCTTCAATAACACTTTCCTTTTAATGTGAAATTTGATGCCATTCCATACTGTTGCCCGGCGTCTTCTCCCTATGATTCCTACCAGCTCCTAGGGTCTAAAGGTCCCCAAAAGCCCATAGTCCCAGGGCTTCCAAAATAAAAGCTTGAAAATTTTGTGGTGCCTTTGTGGCTTGGGGCATCTGAGTGGCTCAGTCGGTTATGTGTCCAACTTCAGCTCAGGTCATGATCTCACAAGTTCGTGAGTTCAAGCCCCACACTAGGCTCTTTGGTGTCCACACAGAGCCCACTTCAAGTCTTCCATCTCCCTCTCTCTCTGTTCCTCCCCTGCTCATACTCTTTCTCAAAAATAAACATTTTTTAAAAATACATAAAATAAAATGGAGTAGAATTCTCCCTCACAGGACTACAGTGAAATCAAAGGAGATCAGACAAAAGTGCTTTATAATCCCTCAAACCCAACACAATGTTACNTCTGGGTGGCTCAGTCGGTTATGTGTCCAACTTCAGCTCAGGTCATGATCTCACAAGTTCGTGAGTTCAAGCCCCGCATCGGGCTCTGTGCTGACAGCTCAGTCTGTAGCCTGCTTCAGATTCTGTGTCTCCCTCTCTCTCTCTGTCTCTCCCCTGCTCTCTCTCTCTTGCTCACTCTCTTTCTCTCTCACAAAAATAAATAGACATTAAAATAAAAAATTTAAATCTCCTAGACACTCCTTCAAGGACAATAACCTAAAACTCCTACAGAATGTCCAGCTGTTCCAAAGGAGGGGAGAAGGAGAGGGAGAATAATTACTCTCTTTGCTCCAAGAAGGGAAATGATCTCATTTTCTCTAACTGTCTTGCTCTCATCTGCTTGGCTCCTCAGTTTGGTATCAAGGCTATTAAAAACAGACCAAAAAAAGTCTGGGTCTCTATAATTCTGAGTTTGTACTTGCTATTCCCCTACTGGATACTTCCGAGGCATAAATACAATTCCTACTTAACCATTTTCTATTCATTGTTCACAATTCTGCTCAAGTCTCACTTGTCCCAGGAAAGTCTCTCCCTGTCTCCATGACAGCCCTCTATGCCCGGCTCCAGAGAGATGGAAGCACTTTCTTAATTTCCATATTTGAAAAAAAAATTCTTTAACTTACATACTTTGCACTCTACTTCCATGATTTCTTTGCATGCAGGGCCTGTGAGTGTGCCCACTTTTGTAATCCTAACTCTCACGATGTGTTCAATAAGTGCATAAGGAAATTAAAGACACGGGGTATGTGTATGGCCAACTGAAATGCTGCGGTAGAGAGAAAATCTCAACCACCTCATCTTCAAACCACAGGGGTCGGACCTAATCTTGGGGATGGCTAAGAGTGATTTGTGTATGCTTTTGCTTATTTATTCCCATGCCTACTGCCAAAAATGTTTCTGGGCTAGCTAGCATTACTTGCAATCCTGCATCATGAATAGATTATTATAGGCTAACCAAAGACTTCATAGTCATCAAAGCCCGCACGTGTGGGTGGTGAATCCGGGAAACGAACTACAGAAGTGACATAGCAGGACCTACTACACTCTATCTAATTATCATCTACTCTAAAGAAAAGTAATGGCAGTTATTAATTACCTAGCAATATTTCATTTTGTTGAACACAAACCGAGTTAGAGTGAAAATCCAACATTGCTTTGGAGAGTAGTTTGAGTTACCGTCCTTAATCATCTGTTCCCTCTCTATAATAAGATGATACATTCTACTCATTGTCTTGTGATTTGTCATACAGTCTGTGGGAAAAGATCACATTTTTATCTCATTGATTTTGAACTTGACCAGGCGACATGCATTGGCCAAAATAATTGTGAGCAGATGTTTGCTATGATTAAGCAGAACCTTCCAACGTAAAGCGTGGTTTGGCTCAAGCTCTCTTGCTCTTGGCCACCAACATGCAAATATCATGTATTAGGGAGCAGTTACTCATCCAGCATGAGTTCCACAATGTAACGATCTATGGGACAGAGCTACACTACTCCAGGATTCATGGAATACAATTATGAATTCAATATTTGTCATTGTAAGCCGTTGGGGTTTATGGTTATCTTATTATGCAGCACATGGAAGAAAACCTGCCTAATACATGGGGTAAATTATTAAAAATTCATGTTTTTAATTTAAGGGTGGAGAATATCATAGTTATCTTTTTATTATCTGGCACATGAAAATATTAAATAAATGTTTTTGAATGAACGTAACTCTGCAATAAGGTAAAACAGGTTTTGTTTAATTACGTAGAAATTAAAAATTAAAAATTAGGTCCCCTTTGTGCACTGGACATCTGTTGTTGTTTTCAGTCAAGAATAGCTTCCCCTACTTCCTTTTGGGGCAAGCGATTCTCACAGAGTTTCCAATCATAGGAAACTGGCCTTCCAGGCTGCAGTATGAGGCAGATTTAGCCAATCATAGCACCCCATTTTCTCCATTACAGTGATGGATGCATAGACAGCAATATGAACCGAGAGGACAGTCCTTCCTTGCATTTTCATATACTAATATGGTTGGAGAAAACTCCTATCATTTTTGTGCTAGGTCCACAGCAGCAGGTGTCTGCAGCCATGTCCAAACAGGATGAGAAAAGAGAGAGAGAGAACAAAGGCAACAGACAGAGGAAATAGTAGAAGTGACAGAGTGTTCTGAGAGCTCTTGAGTCCTTTGTCCAATCCCTGAGATTGTGTATCTCATCTCATTCATGCAGCTCTTGCTGTGAGCAATCCTAAGATTCCAATAAAAATTCCCTCTTTACTTAAGTAGATTTAAAATGACTTTCTGCATCTGTAACTAAAGAAATACTATTGAACACAACTTGAATTAAAGTGGCTTTCAAATATTGGTTTCATAGACAAAAACAGAGAAAAACATCAAATTGATTGAGTCTGGAGTTGTAAAATATGATGCTCCTGTAAGCCTTACAGAGATTCCTAAATCAAAGGTCTGTTGTAACCTGAAGTTACTAAAGACTGACGATGGGCCGTTTCAGAGCACTCACAGACCTTCCGGCCATACCCAGAGAAGACAACTAGTTTTTCTGTTAACTTGTAAATTGAATGAGGAGGACACAGCAGGCTGATAAGTTAAACGATGCACTTGTAAACATGAAACTTGTGTTGATGTTAATAAAGTTGACACGGCAGTACAAAGAACATAGTTGCAAACTTTAGAGGTCCTGGAATATCAGCTTATTCCCAGACTTTTTCTGAAATAAATGCAGAAAATATGAGGAAATCGCAAATTCAAAGATTTTTTTTTTACTCATTGATGGGAGATTATAAAGCTAAAATAATAGAAAAAGCCAGAATTCCTAAAGTGATTGTGGATCACAGTATCATTAGGACAGGTCCAGGTTTTCTATACCCAATATCTCACTTCATGGTTTTTTTTAATGGCACAACATTAGGAGGATCACAAATCATTGCAGACGCTGTTGCTGTGACAGGGAAACCTGGATGGACAGGACACAGCTCCCATGTGCCTGAAATACAACCCTGATAAACATACAGAAAAGCCTGCTGAAAAATATCCCTGGTGATTCCGCAAATAATGTTACAGTTTATGAACTTCCCAAGCTATTATCAAACAGCAGAGAAATCAAATTCTTTGATCCCCATGAATGTCCAGAGCTCAAGGGGAGGTGACACCTGATACTGAATTTGGAACGGACCCAAGGTCACTCACTGGACAAAGGCCTTCCATGCATGACTTAAACATTGGCTTCAGGGCTCACATGTGAGGTTCCATACTTCAAATGGTAGGACAATTTGAAAATAATAATGATAGCTACAATTTTGAGGCTTTCTGTTTTGTATCCATTTATCTAAAAGGCTGAACACAGTGCCTGTTTCCTCTATTCCTCATAACAGTTTGTGGGGGAAATATTTCCTTTGTTTACAAATGAGAAATAGAGTTCAGAGGACCTCAGCTAATAAGTAGAAGAAGCCAAATATAAACCCCAATGTTCTGCCTCCAAAGGCTGACTCTTGACACCACTCTCTATGACCCCTAATGAATAACTTATCATTTTATCACAACATACAGGAAGTACCTGATAAATATTTAATGAATGAATGAATCACTGGCATTAAGTCTACAGTTCTCAAAGCCACCAGCAATATGCTCCCCATTTTGACAGTATTAAATTCCCATGGCATGTCTTCATGGAATTGCCACCACAAGTACTGTCATCATGCGGAAATATTAGAAAGAATCTTAAAGTTTAGGATCTGAGAACAGAGGGGTAAGGTGACTTTCCCAAAGGGGCTTACTGAGGACCGAAGTATCTGGAGGACGTTAGTAAGACTAAAGAAGGGAAGACTGATTCTAGCAAAATTGTGAATGGTCTTGGTCACCTTTTACTCTGAAAGCAGTGGGGAAATATTGAATGGCTCCTCGCTCCTGAATGAAGGTGTAACGTGTTAGAGCCATTTACAAGCAACTGTCCAAGAAATGCTTTTGAATGACTGAAGTTGGTATCAGACTGGATCCCAAAGGGAAACACATGGCATTCCTACATCAGGATAACTTGAGGAGGGTTTACTTACAAAAGAACTTATTAAAGGAGGGAGAGCATGGTGTAGGGAACCTATAAGGAGAGTATGGGAATTCAGGGCTAGTGCTACCTTGACAAGACAAGAAGAGGGGTGACTGAGACCAAGAGGAGAGAAGGTTGTGTAATCCATGCTACCTGGAAACAGGTAGTGACACTCTGTCATGCGTAGCTACAGGTGGCACCACAGAAAAGGAACCAGAGGAATAAACACTTTAATCTCACTCTCTTGCCCTTTTATCACCTGCCAAGGCTCCCCATTGGACAAATCCAATAAACAGCCAGAATCTATAGGAACCCCTTGAGGAATTCACACAGGCCAACCTCCTAGGTAGAATGCAGAGGTGGGAGAGTAAAGAGTGGATCCGGAAGCACAAAGAGAAAATATCTGATTCAAAGTCTTCCAGGAGCACCTGGGTGGCTCAGTTGGTTAAGCATCTGACTTCAGCTCAGGTCATGATCTCACAATTTGTGAGTTTGAGCCCCACATCGAGCTCTGTGCTGACAGCTCAGGGCCTGGAGCCTGCTTCAGATTCTGAGTCTCCCTCTCTCTCTGCCCCTCCCCCCATCAAAAAATAAATAAACATTAAAAATATGTTTTTAATGTCTTCCAAATAACGAAGAAAATTCCATTGCACTATGGTTTACAGTCTATATTTAGTTTGTGCATTAGCAGAGATGAAGAGTGAGAAGAATCAATGACAGAACAGCTGAAAGTATTTGTAGTACACAAGATACTTTACTCCCAGTGGTTAAATAACATAACTATATTTATTTTAAATATTAGACCCATTTATATTGTATTTCAATTCTCTAGAAGCCTACCAGCTCTTCAGGTGGAAGGAACTGGCAGGGATAGAGAACAGTAAAAACTGACTCAGAAATATATACACAAATACACACAAGACAATGTGATCTAGTGTGAAAAATTAGCTAAAAATTATTCATAGTAGACAACTAAGTATGAATAATTAAGAATTAACTTCACTTGAGGCTACATATTGATATAGTTTAATATGCTGTTTGATCAATTATATCTTTCAAGTTCATGACAGAAAAGAAAACTCCCATCAATAGAAATTTTGATGCTTCTTAATCACAGACTAAGTGATTACACTTTACATCATTCAGTTAGATCCTTGACTCAATTCCTAAGACACTGCTTTTGTGCATGGGTACCGATAGGTTCTACTTCCTGCCACTGATAAGCACCCTGGCTTTGTGAAAAACATAGGCCAAAATTCTATATTTATCTATATTTATCTCTGCCAAGAATTTATACATTTAAAATATCCTTGGTAGGCAGTAGGCCTGAGACCTAGTCCCATTTAAGGCCTCTGATCTTGGAATTTTCAGCTAATACCCTTGCCCTATCCAACTTTTTAGAGAAAACATATACTGACAAGTACTATTTCCAAGACCATGTTTATCTGTCTTACTTATTACAACAACCAAAGAAGTAGATACTCCCATTATCTCCATTTTATCAATGAGAAAACCAAGTCTTGTTAACTTAGGTTAAGTAATGTACATGTAGTCTTGCAGCTAGTAACTGATAAAATAAGGATTTGGACACTTGCCCGACTCCAAACTACATACTATAACACTAGGTCCCTCTATACTATAATAGTCTTTCTGGGTTTGGATGAAAGATTATCTAAAGTACTGTGTAAAGTGTTGTATAAGTGTAATAAATATATAAATCAGATGTTTCTTTTATAAATTCTGATGTTCATCACCACTCCCTAAGTATAACATTTCAAACAGATGATTCTGTTCACTCTGCACATAAGTATCCTTATGATATATTAATGGTTTTCAGCCGTGGAGGTGAATTTTTCAAGTACTAGATGGTGTGACAGCACATATGAAGTAATTAAAAGATATACCTGGCTTAAAGAAAAATGAAGTTTAAAAAAACCAAAAAATATACTGCATCCACTAATATCATAGTATTTAATTAGTTCCTTTTCAGAATTAGTCACTGTTTCATTCAGTATGACTGTTGACTTGCATCAACTCAAAAGAAACATTTTCTCCTATTCCAATAAGCGTGCAACATTGCAATGACATTATCTCCACGTTATGTGTTGTGTCTGAATTCTTGCTCTGCCCAGAACCTGCCCAGGCCACTTTACTGTGGAACAAATATAAAGCAGAATAAACCCCTAGTTGTACACATTGATCAAAATATGGGTGCCTAAAAGAAGCATGGTATTGGAAAACCACCATCAAACATCATGCAGTTATGGGTTCTCACAGAATGCTCACTTCTGCTCTCCTTCCAGTCTGCTTTTGCTGGGTAAAGGAAACTCATTTCCCTTTGAACAGGCAATGTGCCTGGACCTCCCTTTTTCTCCTCATATCAAAGGGAATGATTCCCAAGCCTCTTTCCAGGCCACAGGACACCACACCAGTGCAATCTGCAGAGAGTCCCTAATCATGGCAGGCAGCAGCGGCCAGGTCAGGAGACAGAGCCCACCATTCCAATAGGTTCCCAAACAGAGAAGATGCCACCTCCTGCCCAAAGTCTGTCTCCATCTGGGTCAGATGTTATTGTAATGTGTGACCCCATAAAGTCACATGGAGTCTTAGTAACACGGCCTTAGTCCACTTCTTCATTTCAGTTGTCCAACTCAAAAAAGAAAAAAAAAAAGTGGGAGACTTTAAGTATTATCTGGTCTCTTTTTCACCAAACAAAATGATATGGGGGGGGGGGCAGGAGCCTAAAAATGTTCCTGTCTCCCACTAACAAACCAAAGCCAGTAAAGATATATTCCTTGCTCCTGAATAAGAGGTGTGAGTAAGAAGAGGAGAAAAATATAAATAACTAATCTAGCCTGGTCCAATAAAATTGTGTTTTATAGTCTCCTAATAATACTGTCTAGCCTATTCAACCCCTTTCTTTTTCGTTTTCTTTTTATTAACTTTGAGAGAGAAAGAGAGAGATAGAATGAGCAGAGGAGGAACAGAGAAAGAGACATGGAATCCGAAGCAGGCTCCAGGTCCAAGCTACCAGCACAGAGCCCAAAGTGGGGCTTGAACTCATGAACCTCAAGATTATGACCTGAGCCAAAGTCGGACACTCAACCTACTGAGTCACTCAGATGTACCCCCATTCAGTCCCTTTTCATTCAGTACCTCCTGTGTTTCTAATTCTGGGGATTACAAAATTTAAATTATACTCCCCATCCCCTAGAACATTAAGATGCTTAACATTTATAAAAAGAGCAAGATGGGTTAAGCTAACGAAAAAAAATTACACGTGATGAAGACCCTAAAGATTACAGCAAACACATGTAGGGATTTACTGTAGCTAGAGTACTGGGGAAGGGTTTGTAGCACAGGTATGAGCCAGCCTGGGTTTAAAAGACAGGATATGGATTGGGACCAGGAAGGGAGAAGGACTTCTGGGTTGTCATACAAATAGTGGAAAGATAATAGCAAAGAAGACATCAGTACCTTGGGAATATTCAGCTAGGACCAGCATGTAGAATTATTTTCTGCGCAGTGGGGATAAAGAAAGAAACTCAAGGAATCTAATGATGACCCAGGTGAAACAATCTCAGGGCTAAATGATGAGGACCATAATGACAGAGTGAAGAGTTAGGAAATAATCATGAGACTTTGCAATGGAACCTCATTATTCTTCTTCTTCTTCTTTTTTTAATGTTTTTATTTATTTGTGTGTGTGTGAGAGAGAGAGAGGCATCGTGAGCAGGGGAGGGGCAGAGAGAGAGGGAGATACAGAATCTGAAGCAGGCTCCAGGCTCTGAGCTAGCTGTCATCACAGAGCCCGATGTGGGGCTTGAGCCCACAAACTGTGAGATCATGACCTGAGCTGAAGTGGGACGCTTAACCGACTGAGCCGCCCAGGCGTCCCATATTCTTGTCCATAAAATCCATTCCTTCTCCAACAAAACCAGAACTATGGCATCCTAATATCTCATTTGGGATAGTCACGCTTTAAGTCTCAACACTGAATTCCTTCCATTCTCCTCTAGATATAATTATAATATTGAATGTCAGTATGAGACCCCATGACTAATTCCAGGGAGCCACGCAGTGTAGAAAAGCTGTGTGATTGCTGTGTTCACCAGTGGGAAAAAGATGTGCTGGTTAACAGAGAAGATAATCCTCTCTTCCAAGAGGATTCTGAAGCAAATCCTGCTATGGACAGAAATAATGAAAGAATAAGGTATTTTACAAATAAAGTTGCCAGTTGAGTGGAGTTATTGTTAAATGCAGAAAGCAATATATTATGACAGGAAACATTAAGAGATCTCTTTCAACTAGCTCTGAATTGAACCAAAATAAAAAGTTCCTGCCCAAAGTTCCAATACCTAGCAATACAGGGCACAGCAAAAGTCTTCNCCCCGCTCACGCTGTCTCTCTCTCTAAAAAAAAAAAAAAAAAACAGGAAAAGACAGGTCAGTACATTTTGAAACTTAGAAGGGAATCCAAATCAGCTTAACTGCATTATCTTTTGACATTTGCCAACTGCTATTGATTGATCAAAGTGTTTTCTTCGTCTCCATGTTGAGCTAACACAGATTAATTATTCCAATATTCACTTAAAATTAAATCAAAGGAGTCTGCATTATAATTGGTTAGATCTAATCATGGAAGCAGGGAAGAGAGTAGCACTGGTTAACGCTCCATATGCTTAATTTATTTTTTCTAAAAGAACATGCTGTATTTAACCTCCCCCCAAAAATGAAGTAACTATAATGCTGACAGATGAAATTTTTCATTCACTGCATGTCTTGCTCAGAATACTATATATAACAGAAATTTCACTTCAAAGGCCTCTAAGGTTTGCTGAGTAATGGCTTCATCAGCAGTCCCCAAAATAAATTTCATATAAAGGTATGTTGACACAAATAAAAAGAAAACTGTTTGAAAATGGAAAAGGCATAAATGGCTTCAAAAATATCATTTACCCTGATGTATAGTAGACCCTGTTTTTTCTTTTCAGTAGCCACTGAACAGCAGCCATTTTGTTTTGATAAGAATTACCAGTATACCAGCTCTAGAGGTAGATCCTACAACAGTCAAGGTAATCCCACCCAAACAAACTGTTTAACTAAGGTCTATACCTTTGTAAACTATGTCGATAGCAATGTTTGAATGACAATTCTCCGGTATGAAGAATTTTTTTTTTTTTTCTCAGTGGTACCCAGACTATTCCAGCACTCAGTAGTATCCCAGTCTAGCCCTGCAGGCTAAGTTTGATTCAGGCAGTATCCTATCTATTGCCACAAGTAAAACCAGTCTAAGAAGGAAGCCTACAACACTGTAGGTGGCTGAGCAAAAGATGATGAGAAATCACACTCTTGATAAGAGAGTTGTGCCACTTGATCAACCAACCTTGAAGTCTGGACTACCTCTCATCTTCCACTAAAATGAGTCAGATCATCTCCTTAGTGTTTAAGCCATATTGAGTCATATTTTTCTGTAAAGTTTAGTTAAAAACACTCTTATCACTATACCATGAGTGTTGCTCAATTCTTCCCAGAGCCTATACTTGGTCAGAGACCAAGAAAATGAATCCTAGAGCCTGCTGAGAATATAGCTATTTGTCCAAATATGAAGAGTCAAAGAAGCCATTTGAAGAAGGTAGGACAATTTTTAGAAGCTGCAACTAATGAGGTCCTCTGGGCCTGAGAGTTTAATATTATGTCATTATTACATACCAACCTCATCACTGCTGAGAATGTTAAGAATGTTGCACCTCATTATAGGCATTGTTATGAGTTTCCAAATTTGGGTTTTGAACCTCAATCATACTGGTGATTACACCCTTAGTGTTTTAGTATCTGAAAAGAACTAAGCAAAAAGCATGTGAAAAGCAAAGTATACAAGCATATTTATATATTATTTAGTTTTTCCTTTTAAATGTGGGTTAAAACTCATTTTGGAAAACTAAAAATTCAACTGAAAAAAAGATACATGGTAAAGAAGGCAAGTGTGGAATATGAATCCTAACACCTGGTTAAATGCCTGGCTCTGTGCCTTTGAGCTGTGTGACCTTGTGCAAATTACTTAAACTTTCTGAGACTTACTCTCCTTGGCAGTAAAAGAAAAGGATAATGATATAATTTTCAAAGCAATTGAGAGGATGGATGCTAGATAATGTGAAAGAATTTAACAACTGTTTACAATTTACATGATATTTTCCTCAAAATGGATAGCATCTAACCCAGTTGCAAAGACAAACTGCATGGTAATAAAACACTGATTGATTCATTTCCATGTTCAAAGCATTCCAACTTTCCATTGTCTAAAGTCCAAACACTTCAGGATAGACTTTATCATCTTGTACAACCCACAACCTGACTTCAATTTATGTTTCTGGCCACGTCTGGGACTACTTACCTTTACAAGCTCCACTTGCCAATGATCTGTAATCCTACTTTCCTGGACACTCAGTTGTCCTCTACAATTCTCACCAAAGCCATTCACATGTTCTCACTCTTGTTATTCATTCTTAAAGAATGCTCTCTTTCTGCCTACCTAAAATCTACCCGTGTCTCAAAGCCCAGTTCAAGTGCTACCTCCTTCTTGGGGATTCAGATACCACCCCCTAAGTGCAACTTCTCATTTTCTAAACTCCTATAGCCTTTTATATGGAAGTTGCTTACCCTTAAAAGCAAAACAAAACTTTATATAATGACTGCATGTGAAAATACCTTATTTTTCCAGCTGGATTGTGAATACCTCCTATGGGAAGAATTATGTCTGATAGAGTTTTATTTCTTTAAGATGCCAAAATGAGATCATTCGCAAATAAGAATTTAGTAAATACCAGTTCAATTGAAATGAGCAAATAATAGGAGGAGATGACTCAATATAGCAAGGATGGATTAGATAATATATGAATCATGAATGTAAATGGTAAGAAGTCACACCAAGGAATCGTCATTCCAATGTCAATGGCCAACATATAGAAGTGTGGTTAAGGCATAGCTTGAGAAAAGGATAGTATTTGGATTAAATGAGAAAAGCTTAAAAGGCATTCCAGGTAGAAAATTATATAGATACATAGTAGCCTAGAGGAAAGATGAGTTTGTACCTGCCAAAGACAGAAAAATAATCCATGTAACAATCACATGGACTATTCTGGATGGCAGTAGGTAATGAGAATTGTTATTAGGCCAAACTATGAATAAGTGCAGAGTTTAAGGCATTGGCCTTTTTGTTGTAGAAATGATGGAGCCATTACATTTCTGTGAAGCATTTGTAACATAATATACATTGTAAGGAAAAAAAAGGGTTAATGATATGTGATTCATCAATTGCAAAGGAAAATAAAGTGAAGTATTAAGACAAATCCAAGAACTTGAGACTAGAAGATTAGAGAACGGATTATATCCTTTATAGAAATGAATAATACCCACAGTGGCCTAGTAAAGTAGAAAAGATGGAAAAGTCTACTTTGGTCTTGTTGAATTGGGAAGGAAGGGCATCTTCGGGAGAATTGATACTGTGAGAACAAAGTGTGTCCTTAAGAGAGCACTCTCCATCATTACACTGAGGTGCAAAGATTCTGATTTCCATGCAAAAGAACTTCCAACCATCAGATGTTCTTTATCTAAAGGAGATCATTTTAGTCCCCTAAAAAAAACAGACACTGTTTTTATTGATCTAGAACTTGCTCTAAAACCTAATCCACATGTTGAATCTGAAACACCACACAAACCCTTCAATCTAGGCTTCCTATAAGACAAAATGTAAGCGATTCTGACCACCTGTCACATCTCCCCATGGAAACAGCTTGTTGTTCTACTTTCGTGACTCCACGATGCGAAATACCCATTATACGCAAGAGTCAGTTTTTAGAATGGAAATATCTCTATGATAGGGAATTCTCATATAAACTAATGCCAAAGTGACAGTTGGCTGTGAAAGTTAGAAGGGGGTAAATGCAGGTTTCTCCAGGTGGAAAGATAAGACAGTTGCCACAGAGATGGATGGAAGGTTGGGCACTCTCCCACGGCTGAATGGACAAGCCCACACTCACAGCTCCAGGGACACTACGGAGGACACTATTGCATTTATAGGACTATCACCTTCAGGAGAAGCACAATTCTAGAAAACCATATGGATGGTGTACCCAGAACTGGTGACCCTTCCCCAGACCAAAACTGAGTTCAAAGACAAAAATGCTCTACTAGCGAGAGATTCATCTTCTTATTTATACTTTTATTTTAAGCCTACATGTTTCAAATTTAGTCTGGAGCCTCACCTTCCTTAGTCGATGCCTAGGCGTTTGAGAGTTGAAACATAGCTGGATCTTCTAATACAGTCCTCAAATTAGGAAAGGGGCACGGTAGGGTGTCTATGGGAATTTAAAATTTAAACTTTATATGTATACACACAAACAAATTTACATCCAAATATCTTATATATAGAAACATATGTTTGCATATGTATGTATGCTTACCTAGATATTTGCAGGTAGATATATTCAGGGCATCTAGATAATGACTTTATAATTGACTGTTGACACAAAAGTTTGGAACAAATATTTCTGGCTTTGATTGTGATGTTTCACTCAAAGTAAAGGTCAGATGAAATCACCACGCATCAAATAAACAATTGTCTGCGGCTGTTGAAACAGGAAAATGGAGTAATCATCCGACTTTTGAAAACTCAAAAGTACTTGTGCCTCAGTGGTAAGAAGACATTTAATTTTCAGCAGATGTATTACAGAAAGCCCAGCTCGGAGCATACTATTGCTGCAACAACTCATTCACGGTAAGAATAAATAGCAAATTTGCAGTTAGAAATATCTCTGTTCCCAATTCTAGCAACTAGTTCACATTACTTTCAGTAATATTGACTTGTTCCAATTCTAGCAACTAGTTCACATAACATTTTAGTGTGCTTTTCAGTAATGTTGACTTATTAAATTTATCTTTAAGTGACAGAAAATAATTTGGGAGTGATATGTAATTAAATGTAACATTGTAGGATTTCTAGCAGGCAAAGATTTGATTAAGTGTGAGGCCAAATACCCTCAAGTTCACAAACAAAACCAATACATTATTAATTCTGTAGTTATATGAGCAGGTATTCTCTGCATAGTTATTATTGATATTAAAGCACAGAAACATTAAATATAGAAATGCATCTGAACTGAGGCAATTTTATGTCACTAAAACATCACCTATAACATTAAATGAATATTAATTTGAATTAAGCTGCTTTTGTAAGACTTGTTTACAACTTAATTTGTAAATTATCTAGTATTATAATTTTATAACAGTTATAAACAAGAAAAGTTTATGCCTAGATTTATGTATACATATTATGCATGATAAAATAATTTAAATTGCACTGGATGGCCTTTGATGCAGTTTTTCATTAAAAGGCAGGGGTACCTTACCTAATTTTGAGAAATACTGTTCTAGAAGATCTAGAGTCAAAGAATTCAGCACCAAATCAACATAAGAAACAAATTTTTCACATCCTCTTATGTACAGTGATCCATTCATTCATGTTTATTGAATGTTTACTGTGTGTTGGACACTGAAGCTATATCAGCGACCAAACAGGCTCTCTATCCCAGGGAGCCTGCAAGCAAATGTGTGAGATGGATAATTAACATGTGAACATATAATTTTGTTTAAAAAATTTAAATTGCAGGGGCATCTTGGTGGCTCAGTCAGCTAAGCATCCGACTTCAGCTGAGGTCATGACCTCACAGTACGTGGTTTCGAGCCCCGCATCAGGCTCTGTGCCAATAGCTCAGAGCTTTGGATTCTGTGTCTCCCTTGCTCTCTGCCCCTCCTCCACTTGCACTCTGTCTCTCAGAAAGAAATTAAATGTTAAAAATTTTTTTAAAAATCCAAATTGTATTCAGCGTATGGTACAAGGGCAATAAAGAGTGTCCTCTAGCAAATGGAATAACATGGAGGACCAGTTGAGACTAGATGATCAGTGGGAGCCTCTTAAACGTATCTTAAACGTATTGTTGAAGATCCCCAGATGAAAGAAGGAGACATCTAACCAAACAGTTGACATGGGCAGCAAAGGGAATTCTTCCTGAAGAGAGAATAAAATACCATAAACCTCTAAACTAAGCAAAGTTTGGCGTGCTGTAGGAAGTAGAAGAATAATGTGTCTGGGAAATAGCGGACATAGGAAATAATGGGATCAGGTTGCAGAGAAAGGCAAGGGGAATCATTCAGGGCCTTAAAAGACATATTAGGAGGTTTATTTTACTCTGGATGGAACAGGAAGCCATTGAAGAATACAAGCAGTAGAAAACATAATCTAGTTTACATTAAAAGATATCAGGCTGAAATGGGTAAAATAGCTACATATTCCATGAACAAAACCTCAAAGGCTCCTAGTTCGACAAGGATGTAGCCTCCATCACTCAGGACAACAACTGTCTTAAAAGGAACCGGAACCAAAGCAGTGTGTTTTATGTTTATAAGTGTGTTTTATGCTTTTTATGCTTTAATTTGAGATGTTAACATTATTAAAATTACGGGATTTCACCTAAAATATCTGGATTTTCTGTATCTTCATAGATATATAGATATATATATATGTATATATATATTTTTTTTAATTTCTAGAAATTCCAGTAACAATAAGCCTACATTCCTGCCTAGAACCAATTGGCTGGAGCTGAGTAGCAGCTGCTCCATTTCCCCATTTGGAAAGTGCTGCGATTTTCTTTTTGTCACAGTTCTCCCCCACTGCCTAACAACGGGCCTGCTTCACTTGCTTTTCTCACCTGTTGGGTGTATCTACATGCGGGTATTTTGTCACCTCCTCTGAGGGACTACAGGGACCACATTCATGGCTCTCGGGAACTGTCCCTAATGGTGACTCAACGTCCTGGTATGGATTCTGCCTACCAATCTTTTTCCTAGACCTGACTTTTGTTAACTTATTGACCTCAGTTCTTTGTCCGTTTGTCTCTCAAGACCATCCCTACACATGAAACACCCACTTACCCTGTGTTCACGTTCATCCGAGGCCTACTCCTCAGCTTCAGTTCTATGTCAAGCTCACCTAAGTGAGCATGCTTTATTCTGAAGATCTTCACCCTTAGAGCTGCACTGTTTCCATCTACTGTTCAAGGCACTATTGAGACTTTTGAGGGATGTTGAACCGTATGTACAATCAAGTGTTGTAAGACAAAACATATACTGCTCAAAGCGCTTTGTCTATAATGTAATTGTAAACCTAAAAATAAGGAATGTTCCATTCACGTTGTATGTCCTCAGCCTCTTGGGTTGAGATTAACTGAAGCCGGTTTCTAGTCTTACCCCTTTCCTTTCATCTGTGTAAAAAGAATAATGATTTGGTGAAGGTGTAAAAATGCCATGAAAAATACATGTTTCCATGAGGATGTAGGAGCAACAGATCAGACATTTTAACTTGTCCACTGTGTTATCTCAAGGACCTAGAGCAGTGGCGCATTGCAAGCTTCTCAGTTAATATTCTGTTGAATTAGTGAGTGAATGTCAGGCTACGGTACACTCAGCCCAATATCGTGCTTCAGACATATGAAACTACAAAATGAAAAAAAAATATATATGGTTGTACTTTGTGATAAAATATCCAAAATAATAAATAAGACTATAGACTCTACCACTTACTTCCCCAACACCCCCAATTACTCAACTATAATTAATTTTTAAAGCTAAGGCTTTTAGATCACTTCTTGTTTTTCTAGGTCTATTTATATTCTAAATCTGTAACATCCTTCAGAATAATGAAATACGTCCATCAAGTAAACCCTTATAAAAGCAACATTTCTATTGGCTTTACAAATAGTTTTGAAACAGACCAATAGAAACAACAATTATGAAATTATAAGACAATCTCTGGAATGTTCCCTAATATGAAAACATTCTGTTCATCACTATTAAGCACATATGAAAACAGAATTACCCAAATATTGCTGAGCTCAAGTCTAAACCAAATCTTTCAACCACACTCACTCATTCCTTCCTCTTCTTCCTCTTCCTGAGTAAAACTTCTAGGACAGAATATTCATCACATTCACTGTGACATGAATCAGTCTATTAGCACTGCCTTTATCAATATCACACTGGAGATGACATAGTTGTGAGTCTGCTTGCTCTTTAGTTCTCCCCAGTACAGAAATCTTTAAGCCTTGCTAAGTTAGTAATGCTGCCATAACACCCAAAAAGACAATAAACAACCAACCACTAGAGACAGAAATATGTTTTGTGAACCTTCATTGAATAAGCACATTATTTTGCTTCTGGTAGGGAATAAATTGTCAGGAAATGGAATTTATTGACTGACCTGATTTCCAAGACATGCTTAAAACAAAAAGAAATTCCTATGACCATTTTTCTCACTTTAGGGCAATGTGTATGAGTCTTTGAAAGATAGAAATCAGTGTTCTGTCCTTGTATGCACTGACTCAACTGATTTCATGACAAATTAATTTGTCAGAAATCAACAACTGCAGGTTTGAGATAGAAATAGTCACATGAAGGGCCAAATTGAGGCTATTTTGGATCTGTTAGCCTTATGATGGGATGTCTTAATTTATGCATCATGGAAATCTCTTTACACCACTCCACTTGTAATTGCAGCAGCTCACGACACTTGTATGCTCGTTGGTTTCATTTTATTCTAGAAAATCTGGTAAAAAGTCACTTTATGGGACTGATAATTTGCTAGGGCAAGCTCACTTTAAGAGATATGATCTGATTTTTTTTTTAACTGCATGGTCTCACTAACAACGACAAAATGGTAATAATAAAAAGCTCCAGTGAATTATAAATTGTCTAATGAAATGATATATTATTTTCTCTATGAAAATTCCCAGCTTTCTTATGTGAATATAAACTTGTACATTACATAAAACTGTTTCCCCTGACCTATTCTTCACACTGAGGCCATCATTGCTATGGAAGGCCCACTTAACTGCCTATCTAATATCCATTTCCTTTTCTTCTTTGCAAAGAGGCCTCCAGTGTTCCTAGGGGCAACAATATGCTGAGATGCAGGCAATGGATGGTAATTTATATGAGCCAGTCTTAATAATTTTATGCCCCAGTTTACCAGCCTCACTTTCAGCTAGGCATCACCCACTTTTGCAAATGAGACTTGGGAGGAAATCTTTGGGGAGATGGTTGGGAAACTTTTACTCTCATGACGAAAGACTAATATGGCTGGTATCACTGTCACATTTTGCTTTGGATTCAACTTGATACCTAGAGCTATAGCAACTATCTTGAGACTGTAAGGCAGCAAGTAAGAATATGAATGGCAACATGCTAAGAATACCACAGTAAAAAAGATCCTGGATCCTAGGTCCTAGATCCTGGATGGCTTTGTTGAGTTTTGAGTGGAAACCAGCAACATGGCTATTTCCAGACATCTTAGTATTTGAGAAAACTCTATCTGATTAAGACACTTTCTGAAGTCTTTCGTGACTTGTAGGTGAATGCCTTTCCAATACAATTATGTTTCTGTAAAATAGTTCAGGCATTCTCAAAAATCTTCCCTTTTTCCTTTTCTCTCTCTCCAAATATACATTCCACTGTAACTCTCAAACATAGTATATTCCTGCCAACCAAACTGCTCATTATTCTCTGAATTCTCTCTGGGGTCTTTGTAAATGATTCCTCCTCCACCAGTGAAGTTCTTTGCCATCCTTACTTTATACCCATAAATGACATTATGTTAGTATAGGCATATTCCATAACTCAGAAAATCCACTCCTAGGACTAATCCCAACAGAAATGCATCGATATATTCACAAAAAGACAGGTACGAGATTGTTCATAGCAGCACTAATCACAATGACGACCCATTGGAAACAACCCAAATGACCATCAATAGCCAAATGGATAATAGATGTGTGGCATATTTACAGCAATGAAAATAAGCAAACTACAACTACAGCTACATGCAATGATATGAATACATCTCACACACATAAGCTTTGACATAGTTTTAAAACAGGCAAACTATAGTGTCAGAGCAAGGTAATTGCTGCCCTTGGGATATAGTGACTAGAAGGAGAGGCACCAGGATGCTGACAGTGTTCTGTTTCTAATCTATGTGATGGCTCCACGGGTGTGTTCACTTCGTGAAATTATACCAAGCTGTAAATGTGCGATCTATGCATTTCTCTATATATAATATTTAAGCTAAAAGGTTTTAAAAAAAAGGTTACCTGTGTCAAAAAGAATCATTAACATAATCACATTTCTCCCATAATTCTTTCTCTGGTTTCTTCTTCATTTCAATTTGATGTTTTTTTCTTATTCCTCCATAGAACTCTGTCTGTGCCTACTTTGTAACACATATCCCGGGGTGCTTGGTATCCAGATGTTTGGAGCTATAACTTCCCCTACCCCTATAAGACTGTGATCTCCCCGAAGGCAAGGTTCTCATCTGTGTCATATCATATCGCCATGTACAAATTAAGTCAGAAAACATAGCTGAATGGACTTTAGTTCAAAACAGCTTCCTATGAAATATATGTACCAAAGATCAGCTGTTTGAGTTTTCATAATCTATCAAGATGAAAACTTGACATCCTGAAGGCAGGTGTAGCATAGGGTAAGATTCACTGGACTCAAAATATCACAACTTGTAAGTCTTTACTTGCTACTCATTTAAACCATGGAAATTTATGGTAACTTCACCTGCCAGGTCTGTAGTTTCTTCACCTGAAATATGGAGGAAATTCATTTACTTCATGGAAATGCAATGTGTCCCAAAGCAGTTGATGCACATCAGTTTTTTTTTAACCTCCAAAGCACCATACGTCCTAGAGGTTTTATTCTTCGTTATCTAGTATTTGTTCATCTTTTCACATCATATACATGGCATGCCTAGAAAATTATAATTATTACAACATGCTAGAGTGAAGTGAAAGGCTGCTTAGGACTGGAAGACACCAACCATGCACACTGTTCAAAAAAGCTCTGTTCCAGAAAGCCATTAGTTCATTAGAATTAAAAAACTCCAGCTCAGGGACAGCTGAGTGGCTCAGTCAGTTAAACATCTGCTTCTTGATCTAGGCTCAGGTCATGATGTCATAGTTTGTGAGTTCAAGTCCCATGTCAGGCTCTGTGCTGACAGGGCAGAGCCTGCTTGGGATTTGCTCTCTCCTTGTCTCTCTCTGCTCCTCCCCTGATCTCTCTCTCAAAAATAAATAAAAAAACATTTTTTTAAAGAAAACATTAATTCTGCATTAGGACCACAGTTAGCTATTAAGTTTGTCAAATGGACTTCTTGTTACCTGAGTGGCCCATAAATTACATTGGTGCTTCTTCCACTCAGTGTATCCACTTATTCAGAGCTATGTGTTTAAGGGCCTTATTATTTTACAGTGAATTTTATCCCTGAAGGAGGACATGAAGAGGCCTCAGAGGCTTACATTTTCTCCTCCATTTAGAAGAAATCAAGCTACACACAGTGACACTGCTCTGACCTCCTGGATCAGAACAGGATGACCGGACAACATGCACCCAGGAATTTACCTGAAGACTTCAGAATTGAAAGGACAAGTTTTGTATTGCTGGGTACCTTCTGGACTCAACCCGAATTCTTTCTACTATGTAGCATAACCTACCATTTCACATGTCTGTTTTCCTCTAACCTCTCCCCAAACCTCCATGAGAGCTCAGAAAATTCACTAACCCTTCCCCACATAAAGTCTTAGATTTGACACAGAGCATTAGAGCTAGAAAAGACTTCGTAGTCCATCTATTTCTGCTCCATATCAGATGTTTAAGTTGTATTTTTTTTTCAGTTTTATTTATTTATGGGGGGGAGGGGCAGGGAGAGAGGGAGAGAAACAGAATTTCAACCCGCCTCCACATAGCCAGCGTGGCGCCTGATGTGGAGCTTGAACTCACAAACCATGAGATCATGACCTGAACAGAAACCAAGGAGGATTAACTGACTGAGCCACCCAGAAGCCCCTCGTTACTGGATATTTGAATCCCTCGGCAATACCTCAACAGTCACGAAGCATCTGCTTGTATGACAATGGTAACTGGAACGACATAAGCTGCCGTACCATTCATTGTGTGTTCTCCAGAGTGTCAGTCATTGTACTTCCATTGTGCTTCAGCCCAGAGCTGCCTTTCAAACTCAGTCCGTCAAACCTGCTTTCACTCCCTTGAAATCCCTGGAATACTAAATTCTCCATCAACCTCTGGTTTCTTCTCTAAGCTAAACACCTTTATAGCCTTCATATGCTCTTTATAAGTCATGATTTCAAATCCTATTAATACCCTGGTCATCATCTCCTAGATGTAGTCTAATGTAATAATATTTCTGGGGAAGCATTTCCATAGCCAGATATCATCTCCCCCTTCCCACCTCCAAGCATTTTGTGACCCGCATGGGGTATAATGGTACAGCCTGCTGTACCATTCTATTCCCTCTGACATAATCACAATCCAAAAATTATCCTAATCTCTGAGGAAATCTAATAAAAATAACGCTGAACAATGCTAGACACATACATACATATTTAATCAGCCTCACTTTGCATCACAAATGGTGGTGACGTGTGACTAGTCAATTTTCCAAGATATTTGTGTCATGCAGTATAAAACTGTGTTTATAAAAACTGTTTTCCACAATTCACATGAAAACTGATATACATTACATATACATATATATGTAAACATACACACACACACACACATCTGTAAGTCTTCAACAACCACAAAATATTTTTCACTGATTTGATCTTCAAAATGCTAGGACAGAGCCAGGGAAAGATTAGCATGCTTCATTTCATATGCATACACGAAACTTGCCAAAATTCACATAGTTTGTAAGTTACACAGCCTTCAGATTTGATATCCAATCTCCCTTCACACTATTATTCACTTTAAATAATCAAGTGTCTGAGCACCTAACTGGGTGCTAAGACTCCATATATCAGGTGTAAATCTTAATGATCCACGTTGGCCCAATTTCTGGAACATGCTTGTGCTAGATTCGGCAGTTTTATGGCTATTCCTGGGTATTCCTACAAGAGAGGAAAGCATATGGCCATCACTTTTTCAATAAGTAACTATTTGCTTAAAATCACAAACTGTGAGAACCAGACACTTCCATTCATAGCCCCGTAGAGAAACCACATGGACTCAAAAAACCATTAGCAGCCTCTAGTCACAAATGCTAATAGCTTTCTTAGGAGGAAAAATCTAAAACCAAGAAGAACCAAAGCTAAGAGATTCAAGATTTACAAAAAGTCAAAGTTTATATCCCCCTCTTCTGCCATCCCAAGTCAACAGACTCTTGACACCATTGTAAATGCACAGTGTTGTCTAAAACAAAAGTTCCCCAATCTAGCTCTACCCTGCAATCAATGGGGGGACTCTTTAAAAATATGAGCACATGGGACCTTTCTTTTTTTTAATTTTTTTATATTTAGGAGAGAGAGAGAGAAAGAGAGAGAGAGACAAGGAGTGCAAGTGGGGGAGGGGCAGAGAGAGGGAGACACAGAATCGGAAGCAGGCTCCAGGCTCCTAGCTGTCATCACAGAGCCTGACATGGGGCTTAAACTCACGGACTGTGAGATCAAGACCTGAGCTGAAGTCAGACTCTTAACCGACTGAGTCGCCCAAGCGACCCCACATCAGACAAGAGTCTGATGTGACTAAGAAATAGCTGGGCCAAGACTGGAATTTGTTAACAAGGGGAGGCCACTTCCTCTTGCAATATCCCCATTTCTCTCCTGCGACAACAGCTTTCCTTTTTCCAGTCAGTTCTTCTCATCAGCATATAAATATTTCTCCTAAAAATGATGTTCTGATGACACCACATTCCCTCATCTTCCTGTACAACTTTACTTTCCTTATACGAAAGACCCTGCAAAGATTTTTTGGTGACCTTTGTCTCCATTATCTCTCCTACTCTCTTAAGCATATTCCAATCAAACTTTCACACCCATGCCTCCACTGAAACTGCTCCCCCAAGTGAGCAATGACCCCCCACAGTCCCCAATCTGAAGACCCATCGCAATCTACTAACTATGGATCTCTCATCAGCATGTGACCCAGCTGGTCTTTCCTTCTCACCTCTTTCTTCATTTAACTACTGTTGTCACCCTCTCCTGAGTTTCCTGCACACCTCAAGCTTCTCCTTTGGAGTCTCTTTGGTAGCACTGATCTACTAATGGCTAAATAAATAGAGGAGAACCTCAGGCTTAATCCTTAAATCTCTTCTTTTCATATCAACACTAACTCCTTATGTGACTGAATACAGTTCTGGGTTTCTCAATATCACCTATATGCTGATGAATCACACCTCGTATCTCAGGCCATGGGCTCCCCTAAATTTCAGGCTTTTCTCTTTCTACTCAATGTCTCTACCCCACTTCTGTGTCATATTTTAGGTATCCAACACAGAACACTTGAGTTTATCCCCTAAAGCAAATCTACCCTTCTTTGTTTCCCAGCTCAAAGGTCTTTCTTCATCTCGTTGCTCAGGCATAATTACTTGAGCCACCTTTGACTTGTCTTTTTCTCTCAGTCAGTTAGCAAATCCCATAGGCTCTATCTCAGAATATATCTCAAATCAGACCAAGTCTTACCACCTAACACATTATGACTCTATTCCAAGCGTCTCACCAGAAATACTGTAATAGCTTCCTAAATAGTCTCCCTGATACAGTCTATTTTCATACTGTAGCCAGAGTGATCTATTTAAAATGTAAATGGCTTATCACACCCCTGTTCAAAACTCTTTCACGACTTCCCATAATCCTCAAAATAAATTCCAAAATATTTGTCACAGCCCACAAGGCCAGAAACAATCTCCTTTCCTATCATTTTTTTTCTCATTTTGCTCTGACCACACTGCCCTCCTTGTTCCTCTTTGAATATTTCAAACCTATTCTTGCTTCAGGACGTTTGCACTTGCTTTCTGCTTCCAGCTAGAGGAAGTTTCAAGGCTTACTCCCTTGAAAAGCCAGTCCCTCAGAGAAGACTACTGTGCCTAAAGAGATTTTTCTTTCACTCTCTATTCCCTTAATACATGTATTTCTCTTTTTTTATTTTTATTTATTTTTGAGACA
Organism: Crocuta crocuta; assembly: GCF_008692635.1. Lineage (NCBI taxonomy): Eukaryota > Metazoa > Chordata > Mammalia > Carnivora > Hyaenidae > Crocuta > Crocuta crocuta. The sequence goes on along the minus strand of NW_027528417.1, from coordinate 10,214,034 downwards.
GAGAGAAAGAGATCGTGAGTAGAGGAGGGGCAGAGAGAGAGATACACACAGAATCTGAAACAGGCTCCAGGCTCTGAGCTGTCAGCACAGAGTCCGACATGGGGCTTGAACCTACAAACCATGATATAATTACCTGAGCTGAAGTTGGATGCTTAACCAACTAAGCCACCAGGTGCCTCCATCTATTTCTCTGTATAGTACTTACCACCACCTGACATGATACTATATGCATGCTAGTTGTACTAGTTGTTTATTTATTTATTAGTTTATTTCTGTGCCAAAAAGTAAACTTTTAAAATAGACATCGTTTTGCTCACCACTGAATCCCCAGCAATTAGGACACTACCTGGTGAAGAGGAGACCATGGATAAATGAGTGAAAGAAGGAAGGAAAGAATGAGCAAATTTAGCCTGAAACACACGCTCATTCTTGGCTCCATGCCTAGAGCATATTTTCCCCTTTACCCAAAATGCCCTCTTCATCATTTCCTATGCAACATGGATGCCTATTTATTCTCTAAAATGCAACTTGGGTAGCATATTCCCCTGAAGCCTTCCCACATAAGCCTCTCTGACTATACACACACACACACACACATACACACACACACACACACACACACACACACACACACATCACCAAGCGAGAGCTACTTTTGTATCTCTCTGCTTCCAAGATAAGTTGTTCCTACCTTTAGTCTAGCACCTACCCTTGAAGATGTCTTTTTTATATCTTTTTAATCTTATATCTTTTTTTTCTCTTTCCATAACTGTTAATTCCTTGGGGCAGGAGCTGAAGTAGCTCTATATGCCCTGCCAAACAAAAAATAGGAACCCAGTTGTGTCTTAAGTGTGTCTGCTTGCTAGTGTTCATATGAGTTTTTACTATTTCCTTCTGCCTGTGCGAAGTTATTTTTACTAGCTGCTGTTCATTAATGTGATTAATACACCTAAAAGTAGCTCGTTTGTTCTCTCTGCCTCATAGACAAAAGTGCCTGTAGATCCCAGGAATTAAACTCTAATATAGCTTATATTTGCTCACCATTGACTGAGAACTAAGTGACGCAGGCCTTCAATAATAGAAGTTCGTCTGGATGTACCCACACCCTATACAAGACTAGTTATTAGTCATCAGTAAAAAGAATTTAAAGTGAGCTTAAATCAACAAAATGCCCTAACCTCTATTATGATGCCCCACCCCATAATGCAAAAGGAAAAGTTTCACTACTGTTGCTGGGAATAGCATCCCCTTTGAGCAGCAATGTAATAGGGGACACCACAAAACTTTGTGTGCAACAGGATGGGATAGTTATTGGGAGACAGAATTCTTATTCCAAAGCAGCTATAAATCTCATGTTGATAAAACTGGCTTCTGCCATTAACATCTTCTCAAGACAACATAAAATGGAGCTTCATTGTATCTCCAATACAGCCTTGTATCATAGGTGCATCAAATGTAATAGCAATAGTAATATTAAATAAGTTATATCTATATTATGCTTTTTAGATTTTGCCGCTTTGCATACATTATGTTTCATCTAGGCTCCAAGCACTGCTTTGACGGAGGTGAGCATGCTTATACCCACCTTAGAGATGTGGATTTTGAGGCTCAGAGGTTAAGAAACTTGTGAAAGGTCAAGAAATGTGTGAATGAAAGAAACAGACTCCAAATTAGTGTCAAAATCCCACATACATGAAGTACAATATCCAAAGTCTACTTTACATAGACATGGGGCTCTGAACAGCTGTCTCAAGTTTGCTGGGACTGTGTCTTCATTTGCCAAATAAAAGCGTGTGTGTGTTCAATTCCTATGGTTGTTGCTAGGACCCAAATATTATGATTCTGCAGTTTGAATCACTTATGCTCTATCCGTAATATAATAATTGGCCCCTCTGCGTTAGAAGATTACAAAAACAGGACTTAGGCTTGTTTCCTAATATCTGCGCTGTGATAATGACAGCAAGGTTCGCTAGAATCGCTGATATTTGGTCATGCTAAGAAGCTTCCTGAGGTGGGGAAAGCAGTCAAAACAAAGCCTTATTTCATTTTAATATCTGCCTTCGAAATGCCCTCCCATCTTTTTGAGAAAGCTGGTTATTTTCAGCCAAAAGGAACATACGAAGGAGGCGCAGGTGGCTCGAAAAGTAGAGCGGACACAGATCTCAAGTCATCGGACAGTCTCAGCTCCATCCAGTCTTTCACTTATTTCTCCTTGTAAGCCTCTAGCGGGGTTTGCTTCAGTGCTAAGCACTGTTTCTACTTTCAGCGCAATGGGAAGCCACTCCCTCCCAACGCAAAAGGTGAGATGACCAGCACCTATTTACAATGCAGGAGAGAGGCGAGGAGAAGGCACAGCTTACAACCCAGGGGAAATGGAATTGGACTTCGCGCCATTCTCCAGTGTCCCTGCAGCCCTGTTTAGGCAATAAACCAAACCCCAAAATAGTATGGCAATTCTTCAGCAGATGCTGCAAACTCCTTTGATGATAGTCCACTGAGCAGTAGCTGTGGTCAGAAGACGATTATTTTTTCCTGACTTACTAACCTCTCGAGCTTGGGGGCTTCCCATTCAGCCTCACTCAGTGCCCAATTGCTTCTGACAGGAATCCAGCTCCGGACACATAGGGTTTTTTGTTTTGTTTTTTTGTTTTTTGTCTTTTTTTTTTTTTTTTATTGAGTGTGTTGCTAGATGTAAAAGCAAGGGTGTTTCTTCTAAACACATGAGTCAATACACATTCTCAAATAAACACACAGATAATACATGCTTATACTGTATTTGATGTCAGACAGTATTCTAAAAGTTTCATATATATTAATTCATTTTACTCCTCATCACATCTCCATAAGGTGGGGCTATTGCTATTACCATTTGACAAATGAGGACAATGAAGCCCTAGAAAGGTCAAGAAACTTTTCCAAGGTCACATGACTAGTAAGTCCCAGAGCTAAGTCCAACAGGGGCAACCTGGGTCAACAGTCTGTGTTCTCAGCCACCTTGGTGGACTGCCCTACACCAGGCTACATGTGTCTGGCCTTGATGAATGTGAATTAACAGAGATGAATTTCAAAAACACAAAACTGAGTGAAAGTCAGATGCAGAGAGGTAAGTACAGTTCAAGACCATTAATATACAGTTTGGAAACTCTCAAGACAGTGTCATACATGACACATATTAAGAATATAAATACAGGGGCGCCTGGGTGGCTCAGTCGGTTAAGCATCCGACTTCGGCTCAGGTCATGATCTCATGATTCATGGGCTCGAGCCCCGCGTTGGGCTCTGTGCTGACAGCTCAGAGCCTAGAGCCTGCTTCCCATTCTCTCTCGCTCTCTCTCTCTGCCCCTCCCCTGCTCACACTGTCTCTCCCCCTCTCAGAAATAAATTAAAAAAAAAAAAGAATATAAATACAAAGGGGTGCCTGGGTGGCTCAGTCAGATAAGCATCCAACTCACGGTTTTTTAGTTCAAGCCCTACATTGGGCTCTGTGCTGACAGCTCAGAGCCTAGAGCCTGCTTCCCATTCTCTCTCTCTCTCTCTCTCTGCCCCTCCCCTGCTCACACTCTGTCTCTCTCTCTCAAAAAGAAATAAGCATTAAAAAAAACTTTTTTTAAAAAGAATATAAATACATGGACTAGAGGGACACATACTAAAGTCATTTTAGTTTCACACCCGAGGGAGGAAGAGACTCTGGAATGGAGCTGGGGACAATCCTAAGAAATTTTATCAGTAATAAATATTTGACTTCTTTATTTTAAAAATATCTGGGGCTCCTGGGTGGCTCAGTCGGTTGAGCATCCGACTCAGGTCATGATCTCACAGTTCATGGGTTTGCGCCCCACATCGGACTCTGTGCTGACAAGCTCAGAGCCTGGAGCCTCGTTCGGATTTATGTCTCCCTCTCTGCCCCTCCCCCACTCATGCTCTGTCTGTCTCTCAAAAATAAATAAACATTTTAAAAAATGTTAACAATATCTGAAATATAAAAGGCATAATGTCAATAATTAGTTCATTCTGAACCTTAGGCATATTAGTGTGTGTTATATTAATCTGTGGTAATTCCTGTATTGTAATTTTTAAAACTACATATATTTTACCTCCTATTCTTTCTTATGCCCTCCCAACTCCAAAGCCATGAACATCATTTCCAGGTGAGGTAATGGAATCCATAGTATTGCATTTTGGAAAACAGTATTGTGATGATGATTCATCCAAGGCTAGTTGCCTATGCTAACTACAGCTAAATATTTCCAGCATAGAGTGATGAAAACAAATTAACAACCAATCTATTCAACTAGAACTTGAACTGAGCACATGGCAAATAATCATACAGCAAATAGTAATTATCAGAGAAGATAACCTAAAAACAAAAACACTGGGGAGAATTTATCTCTGCTACAAACACAGTAGTCCCTTCCAGGATAATGACAATGGTAACTAAGAATGACACACTTTGGACACTATTAATACCTTAATGTGGACTATTTATGCTCATGTACTATCTCCCTTATCAAAGTATGAGTTATCTTAGAATAGGGTTCATGCAGGCCCATAGTTGACTTATAGTATGGATCTCAGTAAATGTTGGCTGAATTAATATATAAATGAAATGATACTCCATAATGTCTTTGCTCTGACAAACCTAAAATAGTCAATTCTTCAAGAAATAGGGTAGCCAATACAGCAGAACATTAAAATTCTTATAACTAGATAATTAACAATTTGGGGAGTGTTAGTATTTTTGCCCCATAGGATAAAAAATTGGAATTTCCCCAGGGGCACCTGGGTAGCTCAGTTGGTTAAATGTCTGACTTAGCCTCAGGTCATGATCTCAAGGTTCGTGAGTTTGAGCCCCACATTGGGCTTTGGGCTGGCAGTGTGGAGCCTGCTTGGGATTCTCTCTCTCTCCCTCTCTCTCTGTTTCCCATCCCCCCACTTGTGCATTCTCTCTCTCTCTCTCTCTCAAAATAAATAAACTTAAAAAAATAGAATTTCCCCTTATCACAAAAACTCTTTTATTTTCAGAAGGACTACCTTTCAAGCTTTTCTCATTACATCAATATAAGTCAATATCTAGTTTCTGTTGTTGTAAAATCTCTCCAACCATTGAAGCAGATCCTTCCATCTAAGATGTTAACTATTCTGTTTAGTAATTTAAATTTGACATATTTTGAGCAGAACCGAGTTCATATAGAATTAAAGAACTTTNCCTAAGCGAAAGTCGGACGCTTAACCGACTAAGCCACCCAGGCGCCCCTCTATCCGAAAATCTTTGCTTATTCTTAAAAGGCTTATCTTATTTGTCCCAAGAGTTTGTGGAAGAGATCATAGCAAGAAGAGCATGCCAGTCTAAGCCCTTTTGCAATTTACATTGAAAGGAAGATGAAGGAAATGTACAATGCTACATGGGCCATACACTTAGCATTCCTCATCTGGTAGTATTTAAAATGGAATAACTCAAACGTTTGGAAATGTACTGAATACTACCATGATTGCCTTCTCTAAATGAGGAGTGACCAGACCACATTCTGTGCTGGAAGTGTGTTTCTCTGAAAGGACATGGATGCTCTATTTCCAGTCATCTGCAATCAGGAAAGCAATGAACATTAGAATAGGCATGGGAATAACCTCCCTGTCTGTCTGGAATCTGAAGCAACATTTCCTAATTCTGGAGGAAACAAAGAACAACTGTAATGCAGAAATAGGTTGGAGATGACCAGGAGGCTCTCTTGGACAAGGGCATAGCCTATGCACTCTTGGAGCAGTGACAGCTAATATCTGTCTTTCCATTTCCATTTCCTGCACTGTTGAACAGCTCTAGTATTCAGTAAATTATTCTTTTTTTTTTCAAAATTTTTAATGTTTATTCATTTTTGAGAGAGAGAGACAGAGCATGAGAAGGGGAGGGGCAGAGAGAGAGGGAGACACAGAATCAGAAGCAGGCTCCAGGCTCTGAGCTGTCAGCACAGACCCCAATTTGGGCTCGAACTCAAGTATCCACTAGACCATGACCTGAGCCAAAGTCAGATGCTCAATCTATTGAGCTACCCAGGCTCTCCTTCAGTAAATGATTCTGAAAACCCACCATGTGGTCTCCATTAAGACTGAAAGAGGAGAGCGACAGAGCTCCCACATCCCAGGACAGACTTGAGGGATGTGTAAATGCTCTGTAGTATTTCCTAGAAATGAGTCGGCAACAGAGGCCCAGCAAAGGAATGGAAAATCAGCAATCTACTAAATGAGACTTGCTGTCAAGACTTGAAAATCAAAGTTAATTTATGTTTTAGTCCTAAGGAGCTCAGGAATGTTTTCAGTAACAGTGATTCTACAAGGTTAAAATTTAACATAACTTTGGGTTTCCTCCTGTCTTGATCATCTAAACAGTCTACCCACACAAGAATTGAAACTTGAATGTTATATAATATTCAAGTTCTTTATTATTAAAAACAAAGTTAGTGCAACTATGATGAATTCCAGAAATTCAGTTATCATAAGTCACTTAAAAGAGTACCATCCAAATTATCTATTGTTAGTCAAATTACTCCAGTAATACCATTTTACATTTGTTTCTATCAATAAAATAAAATTCAGAATTATTCTTACTGCTGTGAATATTATGGTGATGATTTGTTTTAAGGAAATAAGTTGGGATCTTCACAAATGAAATTGGCTAGATACAGATTCCTATCGCTTTTTACCCGAAAACAAAAAAAGGCCTGTGTTAAACAACAAAGAAAATCTAAACATTCAAATTAAAATTTTAAGTATATTCTAAACTTTAGTATGCAGCACATTTTTTTTTTTTACCTTAAGAGAAAGAATAAGATGGGATATCACACACCAACAGCATGCATTTTGCATTTTATCCCAACGGGATCGGAGAAAAGCAAGAAAAAGAAGAACAGAAAACCCCACGCACTGACCACTTGCTCAGGATTTCACAGGCTAAGAACCTTACAGACATTAATGCACTTAACCTTCAGAACAACACTATAACCTAAGAACAATCATTAAGCCCCATTTTATGTCTCAGGAACAGGGAGACCACGAAACTAGCCCATAGTCACACAAAGCCAGGAGAATATTACACCGTTAGAGGTGTAAGTTACTGGAGAATAACATATCAATCCCTTAAAAATAGCTGTGCTTTTGAAAGTTACACATTGTAAGAGTCAAGTTTTGCTCCCACTTCACATGCTTACATCTTGGCCCATAAAAGAGCCACTTCTGCCTTTTCCAATATATGGGAAGAGAGTCTCTGACCTACCACCTACCCTTCTCATTTCTTTCCAAGAAAGAGGAAAACCTTATGTGAATGGTGAGATTAGAAAGAAAACAAAATGCAGCAGGTGAAATTTAGCTTGTTGTGGGTCTTCTTCCCCGCCACTTTGTGGATCCGCCCGCCCATAGGCTGGACACATTCTGAGCTTCTGGGGGGGTTGGCACAAGTAGGTCAGGATCCACATATGTCTCTAGAGGTAGATATCAAACCCAAATCTCTCTGATTCCACTAGTGAGGCCCAACAGAGATAAGCTTGGATTTCTCAGACGGGTAGGCCTGCTCCAAGGACCCAAATCCTCCTTCTGCTCTAGTGAGTCGCTGAGTTGCATAGGTCAATATTTAGTTTGGGGAGAAAGGTGTTAAATCCAATTTTGACCATTCACTAGGCCAGTATTCCAGCAATCCAGTAAGAAAGCAGACATGCTTAATAGCTATCTGTTTGACAACTTTGTCTATTTTCTCAACTGTTTTGAACTCAAGATTAAGGAAGGAGGTAAACAAAAAGAGGAGATAGAGAAGTTATCATAAATGCCATCTCCTAAGCCCACCACACACGAAGATCTCTACCCAAGGATATTCATCAAAAAAATTCAAAGGCATAGAAAAACGGATGTAATCTAAATATCTAACAACAGTAGGTAAATGATAATTGTAGCACAGACATGTAATGTCATTCAGTAAAGTAATTTAAAATCATTAGAGGACTATTTCATAAAAGGACATATCTATTAGTATTTTGAATACAGACAAGTAACAAATAAAAAGGAAATACCAAATGATCCACAATTTCCCATCCAGCGATACAGTACATATAGTCAATATGTACAAATCATTAGAAACAATGAAGAAACACACAAAGCTAAAAAGAGGAAGCCTACCTTTTTTATTGCCCCAAAAGTTTCTCTCCCCAACTAATTGCTATTAATAGCTTATAATTCCTTTTGGGGGAAAAAAGTGTTTTCCAAATACTTCAATATCTATTTCTATACTTAAAGTAATTGTTTAAGATCACAGGAAAAGAAACAAACAAAGCATATGACTCTTATGTGGTAACATTTTAAAAAGTCACACACAAAGAGTGCAAGAGATTATATTGGGGTTGTGGTTTTGATTTTCTTATTTGACAGAGTGTTTACATTTTTGAAGTTTACTGCTGTGAGCATAAAACTATATACTCTGAAATATGTATCACCCACCTTTATTATAAAAGGAACACATTCTCATAATTCAAATAATATGGAAACATTTAATGCGTAAAGCAAGTGTCTGCCATCAAACTCCCTGAAGGTAATTGCCATTAACAATTTGAATCCATTTAATCAAAGATACACACACACACACAGTCACATAAATAGACACATATACATACAGGCAGATATGTGAGAAAATAAATAAATGTATATAGACATAAAAATCTAAGGATAAGCCTTAGTCTCCTAATCTGTATTATATAACTATAAAGAGGAATCCTGACTAACACACAGTGAAGTTTGGGAGCCAAAAGTCCAAAGTCATGATTGATATCCTCCATTTTCTTACTGCACCAGTTTTAGAAAATGCAGCACCATTTTTCTCTCTGTTTCTCACCATTCCCAGGTCATTCCTGGGCTGTCTGTGAATACAGGACTGTCATCAGACTGTCACAGAAAATTGCTGGCTGGAATGCATGATCTCAATCAATCTTCTGGCTTCAGCTTTTGGGTAGCTGGACCTATAGCCACATGTGCTATCTCCAGTCAATGAGTTGTGTACAGAGTGCTACACTGGGTTGTGGGTAAGGAGTTCATAACGATCATTCTGAGAATGGCTTCACAAAGATTTGAACTATGCTAACTACTCACAAGTTCCTTACTGCCAAGGTCAGACACTGAGCCAACATGGCGATCCACTGATTCTCAAGTTCCTCCATCCAAGTCACGCAAATAATTAGCGCTTTAGAGAACCATCCAGCTAGCAACAACACCCCTCCCCTCAAAAAGAGAGATTCATTTTGTGCCACTAAGTTTTATTTAAAGACCATGCAATCGAATCCCAGCTGGCTTCATTGAAGCAGCAACGTAGGCAATCAGTGACACCAACTGCAATGCTATCGTTTCTATAAACAGTAATGAGTGGAGGGGGTGGGATGGTACTAGAAGCTTATGTATAAACAAGAAAGATCATTTCAGCAAGAGCGATGGTCTTGGCAGATTCACAGTATCTTTCTGATTGGAACCCTAGGAATGCAAATGTCCTGCAACATTTAATGGTTTAGAAGAACTATTCGGACATGGCATTCCTAACAAAGTGCAATGAAAATAACATGGCATAAAGATAGCAACTTCATACATTAAGCAGTACAAAGGAAAGCTTCATTGTTTTAAGATAGTCCACGGAAATTGAGAAGACAGATCTGTAAGTGCTCCCTGGGCATCCCTTTCTAACTCTGATACCAGAGAATAGAACTTGCTTTCTTAGAAAAGCTGATGTATTGTACCAGGCTGTGAATAAATGGATTTATGCTGAAGTGGGGGCAGAAAAGATGTATAACACAGATAACTAGGCAGGATATCTGAATATAAGCAATGCTGGGTAGGCTTGCATTCAGTGGTAGGGTAATTACATTTGAAAAAATTACTTTTTTTATATCTGTATGTTACTTTTACACAAACACATTCTTCCAGCAAAATATCCTGAGATATTATTCCTTTCCATTAGAGCCCCCATCTGCCCCATGACAGTACTACCTTTTGAACTTCTAAATGCTTTTCAAGTTCAGGGAGATTAACATGAATCCCAGGCAGAATTAATTATTCCTTCCTCAAAGTGATTTTACCATAGAATATTAACTCAGCTAACAAGTTGTTAAACTAAAACAAACTGGGGGTCCCTGATATCCCACTTTGGGCATGTATCATATCCTGCCTAGTAGTATATCTCTTGCTTGTGTGTGTGTGTGTGTGTGTGTGTATTTTTTTCTCCCTATGGGTTTCTAGTGCCTAACACAGAAACCTGCATACAGGCAGCTCTCAAGGAATGTTGGCTACTGTGAAAAAGGACAACCCTTGAAGTCAGAGACATGTTTCTTTAACCTTCTATCCTCAGATAGAGAAGGCAGAGAGGGTGAGCAACTGTGAATGGCTAGTTGGCATGACTCAAGTATCTTAGGCTTTGGGAAAATGGCTTCCCTCCTGTCTTTTGCTGTACTTAACCTGGAGCCAGGAAAATGGATTGCTGGTCCCTAACATAGATGAGAGCATTCAGCCCAGCCCAATCCCTTCACCATAAAGTAATGCCCTGTTTTATCCCCATGTACGCTGCTCTCAGTGTATAAGCTGGGAGAAGAAAAACAAGTTTATTTGCATCTTTCCTTCTCTAACATAACTGCAATAGAGATGAAAGCTGTCACATTATATCTGTTTTTCAGGTAGTGTAATTAGTTCTTTCTTTTCAGGATATGTTTGGGGACATGTAGTTTCTACATCTCAGGGTATGTAGAAAGGAGCACTGGAGTTCTTAAGAGCCTGAAATTAAATTACCAACTTAAAAGAATACTCTCAAACATCAGTGGAACTTGATTACTTGATTCTTATTCTGGGGGGAAAGACAAATATCATTTAAGAAACAAGGTGCCTGCAAGACTCCAGACAAATGCTAACTTATGAGAAGGATGACAAAACCTTATAACTTAGGATGTTGAACTAATTACTCAAAGATTTTCAAAGAAAACCAATACATCTGTTGGTTATATATAACAGATGATGGCGTAGAGAAACTGGAGCCCAGTAATTTACCATTACTTTTTTATTATTATTATTTTTAATTTACACCTGTTAGTTAACATAAAATGCAATAATGATTCCAGTGATTCATCTCCTACCTATAACACCCAGTGCTCATCCCAACAAGTGTCCTCTTTCATGCCCTTGCCTGTTTAGCTCATCCCTTCATGCACAACCCCTCCAGCAACCTTCAGTTTGTTGTCTATATTTAAGAGCCCCCTAAGTTTTGTCCCCCTTCCTGCTTTTATATTATTTTTGCTTCCCTTATGTTCATTTGTTTTGTATCTTAAGCTCTACATATAAGTGAAGTCTTAGATTTGTCTTTCTCTGACTGACTAATTTCATTTAGTATAATACCCTCTAGTTCCATCCACATTGTTGCAAATGGCAAGATTTCATTCTTTTTGATTGCCGAGTAATACTCCAGTGTGTGTGTGTGTATGTGTGTGTGTGTGTGTGTGTGTGTGTGTATACACATACCACATCTTCTTTATCCATTCTTCTGTCGATGGACATTGGGCTCTTCCCATACTTTGGCTATTGTTGATAGTGTTGCTATAAACATTGGGGTGCATGTGCCCCTTTGAAACAGCACGCTCGTATCGTTTGGATAAATACCTAGCAGTGCAATTACTGGGTCATAGGGTAGTTCTATTTTCAATATTTTGAGGAACCTCCATACTGTTTTCCAGAGTGGCTGCACCAATTTGCATTCCCACCAGCAGCGCAAAAGAGATCGTCTTTCTCTGCATCCTCGCCACCATCTTTCATTGCCTGAGTTGTTAATTTTAGCCATTCTGACTGGTGTTAAAGTTGTATCTCATTGTGGTTTTGATTTGTATTTCCCTGATGATGAGTGGTGTTGACCATTTTCTTCATGTGTTTGTTAGCCATCTGGATGTCTTCTTTAGAAAAGTGTCTATTCATGTCTTTTGCCCATTTCATCTCTGGATTGTATGTTTTTTGGAGGGTGTTGAGTTTGATGAGTTCTTTATAAATTTTGGGTACTAGCCCTTTATCTGATATGTCACTTGAAAATATATTCTCCCATTCTTTCAGTTGCCTTTTAGTTTTGCTGATTGTTTCCTTCGCTATGCAGAAGGTTTTTATGTTGATGAGGTTCCAGTAGTTTATTTTTGCTTCTGTTTCCCTTGCCTCTGGAGACATTGAGTAATTTAAATCTGTCCTGCCTTACTATATCAATCAGATAGGCCAGATAACAAATGGTCTTTAAAATCAAAGCTACTTTAAAAAAGATTTTAACCTTTCATTTGTGCTAAATGTGCAGCATGGGTCACATAGTGAGGCTCTATTAATTGCAGACACTCAGGGACACAGAGTGATGGAAGCACACACTGCTTCCTTGAACATCATCAGAAGGTCAGAGTATGAGGTGAGTTCTGCTCTGGCTGTTAAAGCATATCATTTGCTAGTGCAAGTCACATGGCCAGCCTAACTTTATGGGAATAGGGTAATGCTACCGTACAATGTGTTCAAGAGAAAACCCCAAAATATTAAGTGAAAATTGGCAATGCCTACTACCTTTTCACATAGTGGGCATTTGGCAAATTGCTTTTTAAAAGTACTATATGGTAAGTGAACTAACAACAGGCACTAACTTCTTAAATTTTCTGACATTAACACTGAAAACCTCATGTAAAACAACGAAATCCCTTTGAAAATGAAATCCTTAAGAAAGTGATGGGCATTTTGTATACTGCATTATTCTCATTCATTTTAGCCATGGGAGCAACATTGAAGGAGTGAGGAATTTTAACCTTATGACATAAAAACCAGCTCAAAGAAAGATTTTACAACAAAGATAATTGCCACATATAAATCATCCATTAGTTATTCTTTAATGAAGTTTTCCAAGATTGGTTAAATGAAGGCAGTTACACACTGAAATCACCCATGTTTCAAAAGTAAAATGATGTGAACAACTGAGTACATCGCTTCAAGAGGTAAGTTTTACCATTTGTTTTTGATTAGGTGGATTTCTGAAGATTGAATTCTAATCTAAAATATTTTCAATTTATAAATACATTATTTTCATTTCTCCCAATTTTGGCTGTGACCCACATCCTTGAAGAAAACGTAAAGAGATTAAAGGACCATATACTCACACATAGAGCAGAGAGAAGTTGAAAACAACTGTATAATGCTATCTTTGTAGAGGATCCCTTCCTGAGAAGTGGGCTTAGAACAATGACCACTTTGCAACCAAATTTTTTCTTGGATCACCTGACTGTCTTGTACAGTAGTCAAAGCCTAAATCTGTTAGATATACACCAGCTGATGTAAACTGACTATAAGTGGGCCAATTAATGTAATTTAGATAGTGGTGCTGTACTTCAAAGTAAGGGTGTGGCTAGGTTTTACTTATGTGTGTTCATTAGGATTAATAAATTACTTTTGCCTGGGGTGTTTCAATCCCACACCAAAGCTACTTGACGTGATTGTACAGTTCAGCGTCTGGACATCTGGTAATCCTCCATGCCACCAGGCTGAGCAGTGCCTAACTGACAAGATATCACAGGAGAATTACGACTGTGTACAGAAGGAGGAGAGCCCAATGGCTGCTTTTCTGGACCAGCTGAGGGTGAAAATACAAGCAAAGTGCTGCCCCTCTTTGTTGTATGCGTGTGCACACCCACAGCACATACCCTTATTTTCCTACAATTGTGGGAACACCCACCACCAAAAGTGTTGCCATCCTCTGTCAAGTTGATACCTAAGGCAGTCTTCTTGGCAGTCTGGTTGTTAGGACAGGAATCTTTCTTTCACTGGGTTTTCCTGCCAAAGCAATGAAAAACCTGTACCCTTAACACCCTTCTTTGATAGAATGCTTCTGCTTTTCTCCCAACTAGATCTTGAGAGGAAAGGGAGCAGTCATTCAAGATATTGTTTTAATGTCTACTCTTCAGTGCACTTATGTTTCTTTGTAAAGATCCGAAATCTATTGAAAAATGAATCTGCTTCCCTCTCCCTTTAACCTAAAAACTTAGCATTTTCCAGGTTAACAGAGGTACCATATACTCTAAGCAGAATTGTTTAGACTTTTAAACTCCTTAATGTTCTTTCAGTAGATAGGCTCCACATACTTAAAAATATATATCATTCATTTTGAGAAATGGAAAAAAAGAAAGACCATAAGATACCAGGAAAAAGCTGTAAGCAACCCACATAACCTTGTCTAAGATTGTTTTCTATTTGCTATCTCATGCTATCTCCATCCTACTGAAGTATAAAGGATTTATAAACTAATATAATGGATACATTGTAGAAGATTAATATTTGATACTGTAGAGGAAAGACAGGAACAATAAAACATTTTAATTATACTAAGAAGCTCCAAAGTTAGTAATGATTATTTTGCATTTGTTTAACTCTCTTTATTTAATGAAACTAAATAAATTATTGAAATGTTTGCAATTTCAAAATTTCAGCAATCCATTAGGAGAATGGATTGAACTTTTGACTTCTTAAAACAAATTATGCCACTTCTTCCCTGTGGCCCTTTACTTCCCTCAGCTACAAAATCATGGGAAAGAAGTAACTGGTGTAAAACTGTGTGCTCCATTCTGACACAGTTCAAAATATTATTATATTTCTTTTTAGGTAAGTTGAAAAAAATTAAAATTGGGCATTCCAGTTCTACTCTTATAAATTTGCTCCATGAAAATGTATCTAATGTCTTTACCTCAATGTATTCACACGCTGGGAATGAAAACATTCCACACAGAACTGCTGTGATGTTGTGCTAATGGTACAAGTCACATGAATGAAATCATGTTAAAATGGAACACAGTAATAATGATATCTAAAATATACTGAGCACATTGTATATGGTAGACTCAAAGTTCTTAGAATAATGCTTGGCATTATAGTAAAAGTTCAACATATCTTTAGCTATTATCAATTTGTTTCATCTTTACCACAACCTATGAGGTAGGTACTATTCCCATAGGAATTAACATTTATGCATAAATTGAGGAACAGCAAGGTCAAGTATGTTATCCAAGATCATAAGTTAAGAAAGGCCACAATCAAACAAAAGCAATGTAGTTCCCAGAAACAATCTCTCAGTAACTCCATATATTATCTCCCTCTCTCTCTGGAAAGGGTATGAAGGAATCTTCATCTTTAGCACTTGTGACTAAACCATTTTACAAAAATTCTGCTGGAGTGATCATCCCCTAAACTAACCAACAACCCCACTAAGTAAAAAAAAAAAAAAAAAAAAGCATATAAAAAAATAAAATGCAACAGTTTTCAAGGGCTGCATGTTAAATCTTTTTAAATAAGATATAGGAACCAGGCTAGAGCTACTCTTTCCACTTTTTCCAGATAAAAATACTGAATTTAAAAGGTTCTTAGTAATTTTATTGAGACTGCTTTATAACTAGGTCTTCTGACTCTGTCTCTTATGATTTTACAACAACCTATGCTACCTCATCACATATGTTATCACTTCTATTTGGATCTGTTACTATTTGAGAGACTGGCTCTGCATGTAAAATAATATGTTACCTATTTTTACACAGAGGTGACACCCTGTCATTATTACACACCGTACTTACTTTAACTTTTTCACATCTAGGAAATATATATCCAAGTTGCAATCTATATATCATTTAATGTAAACAAGGAAAATTGAAATAAGATTACATCTCTATTAGCTTCCTGAAATATGCATTCTCAAAATATGAAATTTCATCATCAAGCATATTAATTTAGAATATAGCGATTGGGTATCATTGAGCATGTATAAATATGGTGGCAAAAAAAGACTGTGAGAATAATCTTAGAAATTGAACAAAAGTAAAAATATAAGATCTCATTGCTGATTGTATTTCAAAAGTGTATATTCTCATATTTCACATATAGTTAAGTTACCCAATTAGTTCTTTTAAAATAGTTTTACTTTTCATTTAGAGTGGTTAGTACCCAACCAGACAGTCAAAATTTGGAGGGGAAAATGAACAAAATCTATATATACCCTAATCTTTCCAAATATAATCTTCATAGCTCCAGAACAGGGTGAAAATAGGTAGGTAACCAAATGAACCAGATCCCCCAGAATAGCATATGAAGTTTTAAACATGAAAGCTATTATAATATTGTTAAGTTGTTGAACATTAAAGGTACGCAATTTATGGATAATACAAATTGTTTCACAGACACTTGCTTAGACATCATAAGGGCACCTTTCCTTTCTCCTCACATCCCACCCCCATTTTGCAAAGAGAAAACCAAAAGACACAAAAACTGGATTAGCACTCAAAAGGTTAATAGACATAATCACATTAAAGGATACTTACACCTTAAAAAGAGAGACAGATGCACAACTCCAAGTGTGGTGAAACAGCATCGCATTTGTATGGCTTCAGCAGAAAAGAATTTCACTCAATTGATTTTAGTTTAGGGTGGGTTTTTTTTTTTTTCATTTAAAATTTTAATTTCGCAGGTCATTAAAAGGGTCTGATTTTCTTTCTTTCCCTCCCTGGGCCTTTCCTGAGGGACCTAGTTGGTTAAACCCAGGGCTAACTGGGACTCTCCTATTTCAGCACCGAGGACAGAAATTGTTCCATCTCCAGGGCGAAGCTACTCTCCGACTAAGGCCAGATGTCTACTTCTCCGAAAAAGGAAGAAGAATAAAAGATACCTGCCTTGCCAGCCACCTGTTTAAAAGTCCCCTCTCCTTTCGAAGGCATCGGCAACTTCTTAAGAGGAGACACTGAGCAACTCCGAGTAGCACACCGCCCTCACAAGTCACAAGGAGAGAGCCGCGAGGAAGTGCGAAAGCAGGTCACTTTATAAGCACCCCTCGGAAAGAGACCCGCGTTTTCAGTCCAGGCGCTCAGCGAAGCTCGAGCGTCCTGAAAAGCGCAGATGACTTCAGGGATTGGGAAAGGCACCCCCAAAGACAGAGCCGGCGGCAGGGGCCTTTCTCTGGCCCCACTAGGGAACCGCCTTCCTTCTCGCACTGACAGCGCGGAATAAAGGAAGGGAGCAGGGCGCAGAGGGAGCCGAGGGGGAGGAAGGGGAGGGCTGGGGGGCATCTGCAGCGTTTTAAGGCCGGGGAAAGAACATTTTCTCACCACTTAGGCTGTTGCTGGACCTCAGGCTCCTTCCACAGAGACACTGCAGCATATGCACTCCTTTCTTCAAAGAAAGCTCAAGAATCTTCATGGAGAGGCGCGCGTGTGGGGTTCGTCGACTCCCCGCCCACCTCCGCTAATTGTCCAACCAAAAGGCGGCCTGTCCTGGGCTGCCGGGTCCGGAGTCCATGGTGCGCGCGTCGCAGGTGCACGGGGAGCCGGGGCGCCGGGCAGGAGCGCGGCGGGCGCCGCGGCCGGGGTGGGCGGGGGGGGGGGGCGCCGCTCCCTGGGGCG
>NW_027528417.1:10147072-10196503 GCF_008692635.1 Crocuta crocuta | reverse complement strand
GTGGCATAAAGAAAGCTCCTGGGTGCGAGCCGTGAGAGCCAAAGTGTGCCTAGGCGCAGCGCGGAGGTGGGGGTCTGGATACCTGGGTTTTCTGATCCGGGCTCTGTGACCTTGGGTGAGTCACATACCACCCTGGGCGCAGAGCGGGGAAGAGGGTGTGGAAGAGAGAAGTGACAACTTCACGGTTGTCTCCTTGGCTCCCAGTCTCCTGAAAAAGCTCAGGCACAGGTGCAGTGGGGAGGAGGTGCTGCGGGGGGCGAGGGGAGTGAGTGGAGTGGGTAGAGGGAGGCCAGAAGGAAGAGAAGGCCACGGGTGCCGACAGAGAGGCAGGCGAGGCGGGAAATTTGAAAACAACAGCACTTCGCTTTGGTACGATATGATATTCGGGTAGGTTGTTTCTGCCAACTGACCCCAAAGATGACCAGTGAGTTTCCCTGTGGGTCTACAGGTCTCGAGTTTTCTTTTTCATCAGCCACCCTTTGGCTTTGTTTGTTTATTCGCAGAGCCCATCAATGCCCCTTTGGGAGTCTTGTGAGTGAAGCGTGCAAAGAAATGCTGGCTACTGGACAAGACTCCACCCAACCTGGAATCTCAGGCAAGAAGAGACCTTAAAGGACACACCAATACAGCGGAGCAGTTAAAAGCACAGGTGCTGAAGACAAGCGCCTAAGTTCAAATTCCTACTCTAGCCGTGTGACCTTGAACAAACTCCTTAACCTCTCTGTGCCTCAGTTTCCTTAACAATAAGAGAGTTAATAATAGCATCTACCTTATATAGCTTATAGATAATAATAGCATCTACCTTATTTAAAATTAAAAAAAAAAACTTGATGTAAAGTAAGTGTCATGATAGTGTTAGCAATTATTATTATGTAGCCTCTCACCTGTAGTGTTTTTGGTGACTTTCACTTTCCAAGGAACACCAGTGTCCATACCAATATTAGCATCTCTGCTGAAAGGTTCAGGTAATAGAGAACGACCAGCTCCCCAGATAGTTCATTGTGCAAAACCTGTTAGAAGATTTACCCTGACATCGAACCAAAAACTTACTTCATTTTCTTTCCATCCATTGTACCAAGACCACTGGCTGGTTACCTCTTCTCTGCAAAGGAGTCAGAATGGTTTTTATCATCCTTTCTTCTTTCCTTTCTCTAGGCTAAACCTGATTCACTGTTCTTGTGATGTACCCTAAAAGTTGAAGCTTAAGGCTGAAGTCCCTGGAGAAATACTCATTCAAAAGTCTCTTCCTTTTTCCTCTCAAAGATGATGGACGAAAGCCAGGACATCTGGACGGCCTTCTGAGCTAATAGCCACTGCTGGCTCCGCATTCTCTAAACTCCTTTCAAAACTGAGCTCTAGGCAAGGTCATTTGGGGTGGTTCCAAGAGTCAAGAGGATACATCCAGGCCTTCCTTCTAGTCGCGTCTTAGCTGGATTATTCAGTGGAATCACCAAAGCTATGTGGCTCCAAGTCCTTGAAGATCTTGCTAAAGCCCCAGCACTGTTATTACTGGGGCGGTTCTAAGGCCCCAGGCAACCTGGACCATGGCCTTTGTCTTTCCAGTCTCTTCGGGAATTAGTGAGAAACTTGGCTCATCTGGGGATTCTGCCCATAGAAATTCCCCATGGAGGGAGAGGCAATTAGCAAAAGGAAAACATCTAAAAATATCCCTTCATGCTGCAAGCAGAGGCAGAGAGTTTTCCGGTAGAGCTCTCCTGCTCTGGAGCCCAATGTCTAGAGCCGTTTCTTTATTTTGAGGGAAATGCTATTCCTTGAAATGTAGTAAGGGTTTAGCATAAGCCTCAAGGAACTTGAGCAGAATGAGCAGGTCCGTGTGTGATTTTAAAACGCACCTGACCTCTGGAGCACCAATTCCCATATTTATAATGAGCCTCTCTCCTTTCCAGGCAAGGCTGTTGCAAGGATTCAGGGAAGGGAACGGTGAAAGTGCTTTGGATATGCTGTCATCTTTGCAAGAAGAGGCTCTATCACCAAATGTCCTGGGTTCTAGGTTCTCCTTAATGGTCACACATAGTGGCTTTTGTATTTAAGGATACAAAGAGTTTACCTGTGAATTTTCCCTCTCCTCAAGAGAATTGCAAACCCTTAGAAGGCAAGGCAGGAAAGCCAATTCTGTTACAACTAAATATTCAAAGGGCCTGATGCTGTCTTGTTTAAGTGCCAGTGATTCTTATGGTTAAGTGTATTCGTCACAAAGAAAATGGATCCTGACAGTACTTGAAAAAAACAAACTGGAGATCACATTTATAAGTTTTTTGTTGTTGTTATCGAACTCTCAGACGAGTTCGGATTAAAGCCAAAGAGAGCACATAACATTTTAATGCAAAATATTTCCCTATTATATATTACGGACTTTTGATCAAAGTACAAAATGGAATGGATTACTAGAGCTTTATTACTTAGACTTAGTTTTTTAAATTATTTTTTAAAATGTTTATTTATTTTTTTGAGAGAGAGAGAGAGACAGAGTGTGAGCAGGGGAGGGGCAGAGAGAGAGGGAGACACAGAATCTAAAGCAGGTTCCAGGCTCTGAGCTATCAGCACAGAGCCCAAAGTGGCACTCGAGCCTGTGAACTGTGAGATCATGACCTGAGCCAAAGTCAGCTGCTCAACTGACTGAGCCATCCAGGTGCCCCTTCTTAGACTTAGTTTTTAAAAATAATAGTCTTCTCCTTATCTAGACTTTGATGTACGTGCTTGTTAAAGCAACTCCTAAGGTGACATCAGGTTCAAGTTAGGCATGTAGATTTAATTTTCCTAAAGTATCTTGGGCAGTACTTAAGGAGAACTGATTTCTGCATGTACCATAACATCTAAAAACAGAACAAAACAGAAATAAACAAAGAGGAGTGGCCATGAACACAATGGATGGTAGGAAAGTGGCACATTTTAGTTTAAGCAAAACTTCCACATTTTCTGCTATGTATTATTACGTAAGCCAAAATCAAATTTTTACTTGCAATCATATGTTTTAAATTTTAAATTCAAGATATACTACTACATAATGACCACATTTTAAATTATGTTATCTGCTTCTAATTAAGATTTTTAAAGTTAGGCACTCACTCTATTTTCTTATTGACTTTGGGCCAGCTCTGGCAAGTGACTCACTAGTGTGGTTTCAAAATGAAACAGTTTATCACTTTCTGAGAAGGATTGGAAAATCTGGTACATAATGATAGGTGAACTTGTTTAAATTCTCAGTATCTAATTTTTTCCTTTGTTTAGTTATTTACTCATTGTTTGTAAGAATTCATATTTGTCATGAGGGATTTCTGAGATTTTTAAGTGGTCATTTATCTGAGATATTTTCTGTTCATATGAAATAAGAATCTATTGACTCTTGGCATCAGCTGTGCAATTAATCAATATATTTATCAGCTTGGAAGCCTGTATTGAGTCAGTAATCACATATTCAGAATTTTGCCAGGCCCCCAAAGTTTTAATGAGTATATTAATGGCAAAATGTCTATTGAATGGAAACCAACTTTATTTTCACAGAGAACTGAAGCCAACACAGAAACTGAAAGATAAAGACCAGTATGATAGCTGGCATAGTATTTTCATTCTATGTTACATGTACAGTCCACTGACTGCCAGGGTAAAAACAAGACCTGTATCTCATGTCTTAGAAATACCTTCAAATGCAATTTTGATAGGCAATAACCACAGACTAAATGTTTGCATTTCCCCAATTCATATTTTGAAATCCTAACCCACAAGAAATTGGGAAGTAGAGCCTTTGGGAGGCTTTACATTCATGAATAAGATTAGTGCCCTTATAAAAATGCCCTGGGGAACTCCCTCTCCCATTTCGCCATGTGAGGACACAGTGAGAACACAGACACCTATGAGTTAGGATGTGGGTCCTCACCAGACAACAGATATGCTGGTGGCCTTGATCTTGGAATTCCCAGCCTCCAGAACACTGCGAGAAATAAATATTTGTCATTTAAGCCACCCAGTATATAGTATTTTCTTGGTAGAATCAACCTTATTAGATAATGTGGGAAAAACAGTCAGTAGCAGCTAGCTTACTTTATTAATGACATACATGGTCCAAATAACGTTTAAAACCTTGGATCACAAGTAACTTGTTCTTCTACAGTAAAACCTTGGATCACAAGTAACTTGTTCTTCAAGTGTTCCACAAGATAAGCAAACATTTATAATAAACTTTAACTTGATAAATGAACGAGGCTTTGTTATACAAATAGTACATGAGGACGAACATCACGCGATCACAACTGAGCCAATCATTCTTGAAATTAGCTTTGATATAGGAGTGCTTTGGATTACAAGCATGTTTCTGGAACAAATAAAGCTTACAATCTAGGGTTTTACTGTATTTTTAAAAGATGACATACATTGAGGTTTTATTTTTGTTATCTTCTTCTTCTTCTTTTTTATTTGTTGTTGTTCTCCGAAATTTAATTTTGAAATAAATCTAGACTTTTGGAAAAGTTGCAAAATAATAGAGTTCATGTGTTCTAATGTTCTTTTTCACCCAACTTCTTCTAATGTTAATAACTCACATAACCAGTGGACAATTATCACAGCTAGAAAATTCACACTGGTATCATGTTATGAACTAAACTACAAACTTTTCTGAAATTTCACTAGTTTCCCCCCACCCCACCCCATCCTTCACAATCCAACTAAGATCCACCTTGCATTTAGTTGTGTCTTCTTAGTCTCCTTCCTTTTATGACAATCTTTCAGACTCTTGATTTTCAGGATTTGACACTTAATAGTTAATATTAGTCAAATATTTTGTAGAATTTCTTTCAGTTTGGGTTTGTCTGATATTTCTTTATGATTAGTATAAGATTATTCATTTTGGCAAGAAGGCCACATGAGCTATGTTCTTTTCTTCTCAATCCATCATTATCAGGGGCTACATGATATCTACTGGTGATACAGTGTGGATCACTTGGTTAAGGTAGTGTCTGCGAAGTCTCTATGCTATAAAGTTACTTTTTAAATTTTTTATAGTTGATAAATCTCTTGAGAAGAAACTTTGAGGCCATGTTCATATCCCATTTCTCCTCAGACTTCCACCCACTGATTTAAGCATCCATTGGTGGATCTTGCTTGTAGCAATTATCTTTGTGCTGTTTTCCTAACAATGACTTTGTACTTTCCTCATTCCTTCTATACAAATGGGAATTCTTCTGTAAGAGCTGTACCTTCTCCTCTTCTTATTTACTTAACTGGATTATTTATTTATATCAGTATGACCTCATGGATATTAATTCTATGGGTCATAATTCAATACTATCCTTATTTTATGGCTCAAATTGTCCAGCTTTAGCTATTGGGAGGTCCTTCTGGTTGGCTCCTACATCTTTTATTGAGCAATTCTTTAATTTTCTGGCACCACAAGATGTTCCCAGTTTATCTTTTATTTTTCCTGTCCCCGTTCTGGAATCAACTAATTCTCTAATGAGCTCTCATTCTTTTTATTGGAGAATAGTATTTAGGAACCAAAATCCAGGTGCTAAGTGTGCTCATTGTTACTGGGGTGTTCATTGCTCCTAGGCTCTCTTGGTGGAGAGAGTTAGGAAATATATGTATATACAAACTCATACACCATATTTGTTGAAATATCTGTTTCTCTCTATAAATGGGTAGAGATATCTATATCATGCATCTATATGTAGATATATAATAGGTTGATAATCTACAGATAGGTACAGAGATAGAGACAGGACAGAAACAGAGATAGAGATAGCAATCATTAAACCTATGATTCCAACCAAATACAAGTTTTGTTTTACTCTTTACTCTTTCCTTATTTGCATTTTATCTGACAGTGAAAACCCTTTTATTATTTATAATATATTTACTTATTTATTCAATTCTAGAATATATTTAAAGTAGTTACAGAATTCCTAATATTCCTGTGAGAAATGGATTCATCACTATAGTACTGCATTTATGCACAGTTGTTTTTATCTTTAGCCTTCCAATATCCAGTCAAAGCATGATTTCCAAAAGTGACATAGGTTGGTTATTTTCTTCACCATCATTTTCAGTATGGGTTAGTCAATCATTTGTTATTCAGTTAGTTTCATTTGTTATAGCTTGTGTTCTATGCTCGATGATTTTAGTTATTTAATTAAAATTAACTTTAATTATTTCTTCCTCATTTGAGTATGTAAAACACTGGTATGGTTCTAAGAGTCACAAATTTACAAAAAATGTATGCTCCAATAAGTGTCCCTCTCTTACCCCTCCTGTCCTGTTCTCATTTCCCTTTCTTTCTTTCCACTCCTTTCCCACCATTCCCTATAGGTAACTGGCCCTTTAATTTCTGGTTTATCTTTCTATGCTTCTTTTGCACAACTGAGCAGATACTTTCATATATAGTGAACTTTAAGTTAGTGTCAGTATGTTGCTATTATAAATAATACTGCAAGAAACACTTGCTTATTTTCACATTTTCAGTAGGTAGATTCTTGCAATAATGTGATTCTTTTCTTTGTTGTTTTGTTTTACTTAAATTCCATTTAGTCAATATACAGTGTAATACTGTTAGTTCCAGGTATATAAATTAGTGATTCCATACTTACATATGTCACCCCGCGCTCATCACAACAAGAGCACTCCTTAATCCCCATCACCCATTTAACCTATCCTCCCTACTGGTAACCATCAGTTTATCCTCTATAGTTAAAAGTCTGTTTCTCAGTTTTCCTCTCGCTTTTCTCCCCATGACCAACCATTTATTTGCAACAATGTGATTCTTAGAAATGGGAATGCTGAGTCAAAAAGTAAGTGTATACATACTTTTGTTAGGTATTGACAAGTTTCCTTCGAAAGTCTTGCATGAATTTGGATTCCCATCAGCAATATATGATAGTGCCTATTTCCCCACAGCCTCACCAACAGAATGTATTAACCTCCTTTTTCATTTTTGTCAGTTTGTTTGCTTAATTTGCATGTCTCAAATTATAAGGACGTTTGCACATTACTTTCATCTGAGAACTTATAATTTTGCAAGAAATTGCCTGTTCCTGTTATTTTCTACTGGAAAAAAAAAACACTTTTAAGAGACCAATATTTTACCACCAGGGAGGGCACTGAAATAAAACAAATTATATTAAATTAATTTTTTTAAATGTTGAGGTAGGAGTTCAAAACAAGGTCATTGCAATTGGGAAAATAGTGTATAGTTTTCAAATAACTTTTTAACCCACACACTTATCCATCCACCCTCCCCACAAATATTTAGAAATTAAAATTAACTCCTTGCTCTAAAAAAGCTAGTAACGGAAGATATATAAACTACAAGTGTAACATTGCTTTGCAGTACTGCTAGTACTACAGAGTTCAGTAAAGTTACAAAGAAGGGATAATTCATTCTGTCTTTTGAGGGTAAGAAGTAAGCAGTTAGAAAAAGCTTCATATAGATTTAAAAACTTTAGCTGAAGGGAAGAAGATAACTCTCATTGAAATATACAATGTCCAAAGTTTGATAAACGCTGTTACTTTACTTTCTAGCCACATTTAATAGGTACTGCCTCCACTAAAGAACAAACTCTGCTTGGAAAAGAACAGCACCCAGAATTCAGACTCTATTTACCTCCACCTCTGACCTAGTTCCTTCATATCACTATTAGTTACAGGGCCTTTATCATACATACATCTTATCTTAACAGACTCAACAGGCAATGAATGATGTTACTTTTGCAGTACTTTTCTGATAAAACCTGCTGATATCTGGTTGATAATTAGGACTTCCAGGCATTATTCTCCAACCTTCCCACCTCCAGACCCAATCTTCAAAATAAAGAATGCTTCAAGATTTGCTGCTACAATCAGGCATTTTTTCCATTCTCTTCTAATAGTTCTTACAATGAGTTGTTTTGAATAAATGCAGAATGTGTCATCTAGAAGAAAACCTTAAAGGTGAGCAATATGAGTCACAGAGAAGGAAACTATTTCTACTTTATCGTAGCCAAGTATAAGTTATTTATTGTGAGAATTTTGAAATTAGTCAATCCAAGGTAGTTAATACTGGAAAATTTCAAGGAAGTACCATTTTCTTCTTAATCAAAACTCATTACTGAAATGGGGCACAATTCTAAATACGTATTCCCACTCCCATCACCTGAACACATCTCTAACTCTAAAAATGCCACACATTCTTTCAGACGTACCACAAATGCTAGAACGCTCTCTCCGGGAAACTTTTTTCTGAACATTATAGTTCCTTTAATATAAAACTTACTTTATTTGGCCTCCACATATATATCTTCTCCAAGAGATTATGAGCCCCTTTATCTACAAATTTAGGTTATTTATAACTTTCATTTTTAATGTCTTAAGTACCTAGAACATGTACTAAATAACTGATTTACTAAATATTGATGGAATGAAATTAAATTACATTTACAAATTAAATATTAATGCCTATTAAATATATGAAGTGAAATAAAATGGGGACTGTTTTTGTAGTTTTCATTTGGGAAAACTGTACATTAAATTAAATTTTTTAAATGTACATTAAAATAAATTTTTAAAATTTTTAAAATTCCTCCCTAAGGAATGTGGTGAAAACCTCAAGACAAGGGAAGGCAATCTTGCTATGTGTACATGTATGATGTTCCTCATGATTCTGTAACATAGAGTGCCCATTCAGACTGTATGTTACCATATATCAGAGACAAAGGAGCAAAAGTTATACAAAAGGCAACCCCCTGTTCTGCTCAGGACTCAGCCTTTTAGGTCTTAGCCCACTGAGCCTGTGCTAACATAAATAAAGCTGCTTCATGGAAAGAAAAGCCTTGATGTCCCTACTCTCTGTGTGTGACTCACTGCTACATTTCGTGGGGGCTCATCCAGGATGCAGAGATGGTGTTTCACCTCCCTTGTCACTGGGGCATAAACTTTGGGGCACCTGGAGAGGGGACCTAGCCTGGTGCCAGAAGACTGTTTGATCCACAGGATCCTAACCCCTCCTGGTGGGCTGGGGTGGGGGCCCTGGATGCACAAAGGAACCTGGTGAGGCCCAGGAAGCAGCTCACAGAGCCACCTGTCAGACTGGTAAGAACCCAGGTTTGTTTTGGTAGACCTGCCCCTAAGAGGAAGAAGGGGAGCCCGATCACCTCCCAGATTTGTCTGAGTAGTCCCATAAGGAATGAAACCCCAACTCCAGGGCACTGGGCACTGTGCAGTGGTTTGGAGTCACTGTGTGACTGTGTGTGAATGAGATGGACAGCAGAAAGTTTCTGACCTGACCAACGGGCTGAAGCGAGTATTGAATCCCAGTCTGTGGTTCCCTGGCAACCTCATATGGCACAGGGTGGTGTCAGACCTCCTCAGGAGTCTGATTCAGGTCAGGGCTTAATACTGAAACTGCTAATGCTAAGAGGTGCCTAAAATATCTACAAGAGGAGATTGGCCAGAAACAAATGAAGCAAGTATGCGTCCTCTCCAAATTAATCCCTCCCTTTCCCCTTTTTCCTCCTTTTGAATGAAAGTTGTTTGTTAGGGAAAGGAAATGGGTAGAAAGCAGAGTAAACCAACTCCCCTAGAGTGTATGTTGAGGAATTTCAAAAGGGGATATTCAGGAGATTATGGTGTGAAATTAACTCCCAGAAAGCTCCAGACATTCTGTGATTGTGATTGATTGGCCAACATTCAGGGTGGTCTGGCCCTCTGAGGACTCACTTGATAAGGAACTAGTTGGCCGAGCATTCAGGGTGGAGGATCCAGGCCACCCTGACCAATTCCTGACTGTTGGCAAGACCTGGTCCTATCCCGGCTGCCTTGGCTAAAAGTCTGTATTGAAGAGAACTGTAAAGTTATAATGGCTCATGTCATGGCTTCCTCCAAATGCCGGCCAAAAACTGAAAAACCCATACTGTTGGGAGAGCCTGAGGGGCTCCCACTGCCATATGCCCCACTGTACCCCTCACTGCCACCTGCACTCCAGCCACCCTGGTTGCTGACATCCCACTGGAGCCAGTCCCTTATTCCAAAGCCTCACCACCTCTAGCACCACTCGCCTCTCCAGCCCGGACCACCATTCCTAACCCCATACACCCCTCCTAGAAGACAATTAGAATATCAGGCCAGTGGAGACTGTCCCTCCTTCCACCAGGGGGAGAGCAAGAACCTCTGTTATGGGAGCAAGTACAGCAAAGGGCCTTTGAAGAGATCAAATGGGCCCTCACCAACGCACCTGGTCTGGGGCTCCCAGACACGTGCAAGTGCTTCTTCTTGTACGTGCATTAACATATTGGCATCATGGTAGGAGTCTTAACCCAGATGTTGGGGTCACGGCATCTCCCAGTGGAATATCTCTCCAAGCAGCTTGACTCTGTTGCCCAAGGCTGGTCCCCCTGGCTGTAGGCACCTGTAGCCATGGCCCTCCTAGTATGTGAGGCTGACGAGTTAACTATGAGACAGTCCAAGTGCAAAATTCAGAATTGACATTAATGGAGTACAAGGAACAATGCTGGCTAACCAATGCCCAGATGATCAGACATCAGGGAATGCTACGTGAGAACCCGTGCATTCACCTAGAAGTAGTGAGGACCCTAAACCCTGCAACCCTTCTGCCTGCTGGCAGATCATGGCTGCATTGAAGTCATGGGTGAGGTGTTCTCCAGCTGACTAGACTTAAGGCAACGGCCCCTCAAGAACCCCGACACTAAGTATTTCACCAACCGTAGCAGTTTGTCAAAGAGGGAGAATGCCTTGCAGGGTACTCCGTGGTGACCCTGAATTCTATCACTGAGGCCAAACCCCTGCCAAAGGGGACTTCAGCACAGAAGGCAGGGCTCATTGCGCTAAGCTGAACCCTACGACGGGTGGCAGGGATACATGTTAGTATATACACAGACTCTAGGTATGCCTTTACCACTCTCCACATACACGGGACTTTATATAAAGAGAAGGAGCTAATAAACTCAGGAGGAAAAGACATAAAGTATGGTAAGGAAATCCTTGAACTCTTAGATGCTGTGTGGGCCCCTAAAAGAGTGGAAGTCATACATTGAAGACACCACAGCTGCATGGGGAAACCTTAAAGCAGACAGAGAGGCAAAGCTTGCAGCCTCCAAAGGAACCACAGAATCAGCACCTTTAACTTCTTCACTGTTCCCTAGTCCACTGGCAGAATGGGACCCTAATTACTCACAACATGAGATTACTTGGTTTAAGACTGAAAATGGAAGCCACCTCCCAGGTGGATGATGGAAATTTGAAGACAGCCAAGTAGCAATTCCTAAGGTCATGGCTCCAGCTTTTGTCAAGCAGTTCCATCAAGAAACCCAGATCGATTGGACAGCTCTTGAGACTATGTTGAGTCGACATTTCTACATCTCTTGACTCTCCAGCATCAACCGAGCTGTATGTGAGCAATGTGAAATGTGTGCCCAGAATCACCCATGTCAGGGACCCAAGGCTGCCCCTGGGGTGCAGAGTGTCAGGGGAGTTCCATTTGAAAATATGATCATGGACTTCACTGGCCACCCCTGGGTGCAAGGTTGTAAATACCTGTTGGTTTTTGTGTACACTTTCCTCAGGCTGGGTGGAAGCCTACTTTATTTGCAAAGAAAAAGGCATAGAAGGGGCCAGACTTCTTCCAAAAGAAATCATTCCTTGATTTGGGATCCCTATCACTATGGGATCAGATAACAGGCAATCATTTGTGGCTGAGGTGGTATGGCTGGTGGCAAAGGGGTTAAAGATCACCTGGAAGTTACACAAGTCATACCGACCCCAGAGCTCTGGGGGGGTGGGACAAATGAACCGAACCCTGAAGTTGCAATTAAGTAAATTATGTCAGGAAACCCACCTACCCTGGGACCAGATGTTGCCAATCGCCTTGTTAAGAATCAGGTATAGCCCCCACTAAGCAGCTGGGGTTCTCCCCTTCTGAAATCTGTTATGGGCATCCTCCCCCCATTATCGAGGGCATAAGGGGGATCTAAATGATATAGGGAACCTAACCCTAAGGCAACAGATGTGGGCCCTTGGCTCTACCCTAACCTCTTTACACCATTAGGTTAGGGAGCGATTACCTGTGAGTCTGACCACAGACCCTACCCATTTGAACCAGGAGATGCTGTATGGGTGAAGGAGTGGAATGTCCAACCCCTAAAACCTCTCTGGAGGGGCCCGTTCACTGTCATTTTGTCTACCCCTACTGCAGTAAAGGTGGCCAAGGTGGGTCCCTGGATTCACCATAGCAGAGTGAAGTTGGCATTTCGAAACTGGGAGTGCCTGATTCATGCAAGCTGACCATACAGAAGAAGCAATCTGTGACTCCAGAGGCTCTGGGAGACTGCAGCCCTGCTTTAGTCACTCCGGAAGCTGACTAATCTACGTACAGCAGAAGCTTGAGGAATCGACAGTCCAGCGGAACAAATAGACTGTCCTTATTTTCTATATCTGTTTCCTTAGTGTGATGCACTCTTACCCCCTTGTTTCTCGCTGTCATTGTGATTCTTGCTTTACTTTCCCCACAGGATTGGCAGAGGCTGCTCTGACTGACTGGAAATATGGTGAGAGGTTTCTGTTAGCACTCACCTTCTCTTTGTGGATAAGATGCTTCATTGATACTGGTTGCTTCTAATCTGGACCCCTTCTGTAGACATAGATTCCTTATCATGTGACCCATGTATTCACATAACCAGGTCAGGACAGGGAGTCACTTGGACCTTACTATGTCATACCCAATTCTCATGCCAAGGAAAAGCCCTAGGAACCTGCAGACACAGTAAGACCACTACTCTATCTGCAAACGGAGGGTTCAACTGCTTTGACCCACAGTAGTCCCACAGTGAAGTTTATTTAGAAGCCCGATCCTACCAAGAGAAGAGGGCCTTGGTCAGCTGGACACAAATTACTAATCCCAAATGACTGGTGACAATGCTGTTTGACATATGTGCAGTTATAACGTATCAGCCCAGAAGCATCTGTCATATGAAAAAAGCAGGTACTTGTCATAGAGGGCCCAAGAACTCTTGATACACCATGAGGAGGCTTAGATTGGGTGTGGGGATACTGACTCAATGACAGATACATGTGTGAGGAGAACAGTTTATGTGCCTATACACCTCAGTTTTTATGTCCCAGCTGGAGCTGTGTTTCATGGGCTACTTGGAAAAAAGAAAGTACAATAGCACTGCTTCAGAAGGGGACTGCTACATCAGTCAGAGGCCTGCAGCCCTATTCATTTTACCATCATTCACCCTGGGGATTCCAAATGGCAAGGGGGCACCTGAATTGAAATCTGGATCCATGGGCAAGGCAGAGACCCAGGGACTGTGCTATATTTCAAGAGAGTCACTACCATCCATCCAACCATGTCCCATCAAGTCTTCCACTCCTTCTACAAAGAAATAAGAAGTTGCCCCCCCCATCTCCCATTTAAGTCACAGCAAGGAAATTGTTTCTAGCCCTAACACAGACTATAGCCCAGACTCTGAAGATCTCTTCTTGCTGTGTATGCAGAGGAACCAACATGGGGGATCAATGGCCATGAGAGGCTAGAGAATTAGATCCCTGCAAACCTTATTATGGAACAGAATGCCCCAGTCCTACTACCAGGGCTTGGCTCTTCACAACCTTAATTATTGGGAAAAACCGCCTAGCCTGATGGGGAAGAAATCTCACCATCTCTTTTGGAAGCTTAACATGCCTAGGCCAAAGATTGTATAACTCAACTGCCCAGAAAACCCAATGGTGGGGGTCCCCAGATCACCTTGAGCCAGATCTCCACTCCCTGTCTAATGTTTTTCATCTCTGAGAGGTCTGGGACAATGTCAATGCAGCCATTGAATGGCGGGCCCCGCGTGGACTATACTAGATATGTAGAAGGACAGCCTATAACAGTACTTCACTCAGGCTAGTCAGGGTCATGTGTGCTGGGAACTATTTGTCCATCATTCTTCCTGCTCCCACTTGCCAGAGGGAAACATTTGGGAATGCATGTGTATGGGGACAGGGAGAGTCAAAAGAAATGATGTGCCCTACAAATTGCCAATTGGAAAGATGATGAATGACCTCCCAAGCATATAATCCAACATTATGGCCCTGCCACCTGGGCAGAAGATGGGTCTTGGGGCTACTGCCCTTCCATTGACATGTTAAACCACATAATCAGACTGCAAGAAGTTGTCGGAATTATAACCGATTAAACTGCCAGAGCTCTTAACTTACTAGCCAAGCCACAAACCAAAATGTGCAATACTATCCATCAAAATAGCTTGGCCTTAGATTCCTTGCCTGCTTCTGAGGGAGGAGTTTGTGGAAAGTTTTAACCTGAGCAACTGCTGCCTACAGATAGATGATGACGGAAAAATCCTAGAGGAGATCACAGATCGAATGAGAAAGGTTGCTCATGTCCCTGTCCAGACCTGGAAAGGTTTAGACCCTGAGGAGTTATTTGGAGGATGTTTTTCAAATCTCAGGGGATTCAAAACCCTCATAGGTATTATCCTCTTGATTTTGGGAGCCTGCTTAATCCTACTTTGCCTAGCTGCCATGGTTATAGTCTGTCTCCAGCTTCACTGAGGTAACGGTTGAAAGGAAAATGACCACACATGTGATGATGTTATAGAAATATAAACCTCTCTGGGGCGCCTGGGTGGCTTAGTCAGTTAAGCGTCCGACTTTCGCTTAGGTCATGATCTCGCGGTTCGTGGGTTCGAGCCCCGCGTCGGGCTCTGTGCTGACTGCCAGCTCAGAGCCTGGAGCACGTTTCGGAGTCTGTGTCTCCCTCTCTCTCTGACCCTCCCCTGCTCACACTGTCTCTCTCTCTCCTAGAAATAAATAAAACATTAAAAAAAAATTAAAAAAAAAAAAAAAGAAATATAAACCTCTAAACCAAGATGATGTTCTTTGACCCAAAATAGGGGCTCCAAACATCAAAGGGGGGAATGTGGTAGAGCCCCTTCCTAAGGAATGTGGTAAAAACCTCAAGACAAGGGAAGGCAACCTGGCTATCTGAGGGTGTGCAACGTCCCTCACGACTGTAACATAGACCATCCATTCGGACTATGTGTTACCACATGTGGGAGACAAAGGAGCTGTAAAAAAAAAACAGCCCCTCGCTGTGCTCAGGGCTCAGTCTTTTTGGGTCTTAGCCCACTGAGCCTGTGCTGGCACAAATAAAGCTGTTTCATGTAAAGAAAAGCCACGGTGTCCCAACTCTCTGTGTGTGACTGGCAGCCACACAAAAGCAATAATTTATTATGTTAAATTATTTTATAACTTATCTCCTACATCTATAAAAATAACTAGGAACCGTTTTTGTTTGAGGAAATAATCTAAGAAAATTTGATTTTTAGAAGAGAAATTTTGAAGATTTTGCTTCATGAAAACTGGATAAGGAGTATGGAGTTGCTTGGGGGACTGATGAAAAATGATCTGGAATTGGTGACCATGGTTACATAGCCTTGTGGATATACAAAACCATGAATTGTACACCTTAAAAGGGTGAATTTTATGATGTCTGAATTATATCTCAATTCAATTTTTGAAAATTCTATAATAAAAACTATTGGGTCTCAGCAAGAGGGTGTACAACCATAAAATTGATTTAGGTAATGATTTCTTTTTTCTCTTTCTACTTTAGTTGCCTTTCCTATATGGATGGAAAGCTATTCTGTGTCCTAAATATTAAAATTGTCCAACTCTTAGCTGACTTCATAGGAAACATCTGGGGCTTCAGAGCTCTACATTCCTGACTTTAAATCCCAGGGTTACCAGTTACCAGCTGTGCGTGCTCACAGACAAACTTCTTAACTTCTTTGAGTTTCATTTTTTTCATTTGCAAAATGATGCTACTGACCTGCCTTGAAGAATTGTTGTAGCAAAAAATATGGGGGCGAGGGTGTGGGAAGGGAAAGAAATGCTTAATGCAGAGGTTAGCTCTGACAGACTCTCCACAAATAATACTTTGTATTTTTTTTTTTTTTGGATTGAAGTATAACTGACTGACAATATTATCTTAGTTTCGGGTGTACAACATAGTGATTGCACAATTATATACACTAGAAAATTCTCATAAAATAGTCACCCTCTGACATCACACAACATTATTACGATATTATAGACTGTACTCTCTAAGCTGTACTTTTCATCCTCATAACTTATTTGTTGTATAACTGGAAGTTTGTACCTCTTAATCCCCTTCAACAATTTCTTGTCTCTTTTTTCACCAAGATCTGCGGTCTGCTTAGCAAGGACCAGGATGTTTTTAAAAGAGAACCTTCTTTAAAAAAAAAAAATCAGGACATAGTATAAGTCACAAAATGGCCATCCCTGTACTTAAAATTTATAATCTGTAAATGCAGATGGAAATATCATTCTTAAAGGTGGATTCTAAAACTTTAAGGTTATTGAGAATGTTTGGAATTCTTATATTTGGAAAAGAAAGGATATGAAGCTAAAATTTGGAAAATCCATCCCTCTTCCATTTTCTAACACATGCCGGATGCCGTCACTGACACCTCGAGCTGAGGAATATAAGTAGCTTTTGCTTAGGAGGAGGTGTTAACATGATGCCCACTTGTTTGAAGAGTGTTTTTTGTTTGTTTGTACTTTGTTTTTAATCCAAGTAAATTACCTGTGACACTCGGCATTAGGACAGCACTCTAGACCAGCAAGCACCAAGATCATGCCTTAGCCATTTTATCAAAGAGACCAACATAGGAGGTAAAAAGAAAACAGAGTGCACTAGGATCTCAATTAAAATTACTTGAATTTAAAAATAAATTTAGGGGTGCCTGAGTGGCTCAATCAGTTGAGCGTCTGACTTGGCCTCAGGCCATGACCACACACTTAGTGGGTTCGAGCCCCGCATCGGGCTCTGTGCTGACAGCTCAGAGCCTGGAACCTGCTTCAAATTCTCTGTCTCCCTCTCTCTCTGCCCCTCCTCCACTCATGCTTTCTCTCACTCTCTCTAAAAAAATAAATAAACATTAAAAAATAATAAAATAATAAAATAAAAATAAATTTAATTAATTGATTTAAAAAATAAATACACTTGAGGGGAAAGACTGAAATCNGAGGCCGAGGGGAGGCAGGGATACACAGCTGCTCAGAGCACGAATGCCAATGGCCGCGCTGGACCGCCAGGGCTTCACCTCTGCTCTCCCACTTGTTGGCATCACCGTTTGTGAACGTCACTTAACTCCCCCACCATCAGCTTCGATTTATATGGAATGGGAACAATAATGACCACAGGGTGAGGCCTAACTGAGATAGTGTACATAAAGCATGAGGTACAGAGCCTATGGAACGCAAAGCATGCAATAGATGTTATCATCAATTTCTGTTCCTGAACTTTTGTATTTTTGAATTTTCTACAATTAACATTGAATACAGTAAAAAATTTTTTTGTTTACTTTTGAGAGAGAGAGAGAGAGAATGTGAGCAGAGGAGGGGCAGAGAGAGAGGGAGACACAGAATCTGAAGTACGCACCAGGTCCTGAGCTGTTGGCACAGAGCCAGATGCGGGGCTTGAACTCACCAAACATGAATCATGACCTGAGCAGAGGTAGGACGCTTAATCGACTGAGACATCCAGGTGCCCCAATGTTAAATACATTTAAAAGCAGAAATAAATATTATTTGTTTCTAAAAATATCAATATTTTTTAAGGGTCACCTGGGTGGCTCAGTCGATTAACTGTCTGACTTCTGCTCAGGTCATGATTCACTGTTCCTGAGTTCGAGCTCCTCCCTGGGCTCTGTGCTGACAGCTCAAGGCCTGGAGCCTGCTCTGGATTCTGTGTCTGCCTCTCTCTCTGCCCCTTCCCTGCTCACGTTCTTTCTCTCTCTCTCTCTCTCTCTCCCCCAAAAATAAAGCATTAAAAAAAGATGTTTTAATATTTTAGATTTGCTTATATTTCATTTATATTATATATAAATATATTATAAAATAAATATATTTTATTTATTTATAAGATTTGTTTATACTTTAACAATACTGGCTTTTAAAAAACCCAGGAATGTCACATCTTCAGACTATATATAACTCTTTTTAAAAAAATTTTTTTTAATGTTTTTATTTATTTCTAGGAGAGAGAGAGACAGTGTGAGCAGGGGAGGGTCAGAGAGAGAGGGAATCACAGACTGAAACAGGCTCCAGGCTCTGAGCTGGCTGTCAGCACAGAGCCCGACGCGGGGCTCGAACCCACGAACCGCGAGATCATGACCTAAGCGAAAGTCGGACGCTTAACCGACTAAGCCACACAGGCACCCTTATATATAACTCCTGAGGTTATAGTATCAAAAACTTCTTGCTCCATGGCCCTAAGGCAGGTACTTCATCCTTGAATTCCAGTGAGAGCCCCAAAATGTTAAACATGCTATTATGATGCACAGTTCTTCAGAAGTCAAATAGAGATTTTCAGGAAAAGCATAAGCTATGAATTGGATGGAATTTTCTGATCCTCTGTACAGACTTCTAGGGATTGAAATGCCACATCTAGGAAGTAGATTTAGTGATACCCCTAAGGCAGCTACCAAATACTCTTTTTGAAAAATGTACCAATTCATGGTTTTATTACATGTGAACCTCTGCATCCAGCCCCTCAAATGACATTTTTTAAAATGAAAGTAAAATGGATTTTTGTTCCTAAGTTTCCAGGATCAATTATCACAAGCTTGGGGAAAGTGAGAGGCTAACTAATTACCCAGGTATTCCAAGAAAGAAAAACTGAGATAGATGCATTTTTCTAACTCCCAAAACTTTGCTGCCTATTCCCAATGGCAGAGTTTAAGGATTTAAACTCCGTCTCTCTCACACACACACCCCACTGCCATCTTTAATTGTTCAATTAATTCTCCTAATCTAATAAGAATCACATTATTTTGATGGGAATGAGAACAAAAATGAAATAATTTACTCTTTCTTGCGGGTTTTGCTTGTTTATTTTCTTCTTCCAGGAAGCAGTTCTTGCATTTTCAAAGCAAAGTCATTTGGGGACATCAAACACTGGCCATATTATCTGGTTTGATACTTAGCAAGCTGCTAACAAAACCTGAAATTGCTTTCTCCATCCTTATTTCTCCCGTACACCTTCACAAGGAAACAAATGATGGATGAAAACATCTATTTTCAACAGGTATTTCATCTGACATCATTATCTGTTCATCAGAGGACAATATCCTGGGTTTTACAATTGTTTGGGGAGAGAAATTTAAATTAGTGTGTGCTCAGGAACACAAAGTAATTTTGATAAAACACTGTTGAATGCTTTACTCACTTCTTCAAGAGCCTATTATGGTTTCTTTACAGCTGAAAGTAGAATTTCCAGCATCTTTAACGTGGGATTCGAAAACTGGCACAATTTTATCTAGCTTCCTGACCACTGTCTCCACAATATTCTGTCACCTATAACTACTTCAGGTCCACAATCCCGTATCTGAAACACCTGTGGCCAGGTGTGTACTGTAATTCAGATTTGGGGGGCATACGGTGGTGTTTTTAAAAACTAACGGAGTTACTGTATAAAATACCAGCAAAACCTCTTTGTGCGGGGGCAGCACTTATCATAAAAAAGATTGATGTTTCTGCAACAATATCAACAAATATTCTCATAAGTGGAATAAATAAGGATTGTAAACAGCCTGCCACCAATTCAGGTCAGGTTGTGCCACCAAATAAGTTTGCTACAAATTAGAAAACAAAATAAAACACACAAAACAAAAAACAACAAAGCAACAAAACAAAACAAAAACCTGGTTTTTAGAAATTCTTGGATTCAGACTATAGACAATGGATTGTGAACCTGTGCTTGCTTTTCTTGAAAACACACTTTTGAACTTTTGAGCCTTGGTCCATTTATTCTCCTTAGCAAAGAATGTCCTCTGCATCTCTTCTAGTTTATTAAACTCTTTCACGGATAATCCAAACGTCAACACTTCATTAAGCCTGAAGTTGGAAACATGGGTCATTTCTCTGTTGTCTGCATGTTTATCCTTCCCTCTAGACTAGAAACTCCTTAAGGAACAACCTTCTGTCTACTCTGCTTAGAATACTGTGACCCCTGGCAGTGTGTTTCCCTCAAACAAATAAATAAATCGAATGAAGCCAGCCTATGGAAAACAATACTGACAAAAAAATTTTTAGTGTCCTATCTCCATCCTCTCTAAATGTGGATTTTTACAAGACGATGGATTTTGTTTTATATTGTATTTTTTAACTAGTTTTACTCAGGATTTACCTTTTCCACTCAAATACTTCCAGCAATGCTAAGAAAAATTATAAGCTGCATCACTACTGGTTTTCATTGCAGTTCAAAACCCTGAGCATATTCCAAGAGACCAATTTTAGGTTATTGCAGTGTTCAGGAAATGTGAGTGAAAATATTAACTTTCTCATATATTGCATTCTTAATTCTTTTTCCAACTATTTAACTATATTTGTATTATTATTGTTTGGATTATTTCTAGGAGCAGGTTTTAAGTTCCTTGATGGATTAGAAAAGTATCTTCTTATTTCATATTCTTTGTAGTGCTTTTTGTAGACAATTCAGTTGCTAAATGAATTAACATATGACTGAATAATATAATAATATATGACTGAATAATTTACCTTGTGGATAAGGTAAATCATTTTCACATTAAATATTTAGGTGACTAGAAGAGCCATTTTTCTAATATTGGAGACTAGATGACAAATCTACAAATAGAAATACCAGCCCATTATTTTTAAGTTTGAGGGGATATAATGCAGTTCCTTTGGGTCTAAGCTTAACTTTTACCTTATGCTATTTTTAATCTTATATTCTATTTCTATAACTTAGTTGACTGTCATATGAAATACTTTAACTCCTTTTGTAAGAAAATCATTAAAATATTTCAAAAACAAACACATAAGAAATGAATGAAATACTTCATACATTATGAATAATAATAGAAACAGTAAGTTGGGTGCATTTTGGCTCTGAAGGTTGAGGAACAACCCTAAATACTTCCTAAATCACAAAATTAACTCTAATAAGCCAAATTTGGTTTTCCACATTTGCTTTCATGCAATATTAGTCCAGACTTGTACTACTGAATAATAATTGTCTAGCCACTCATCCATCCATCCATCCATCAAATCATCCATCTTAACATCCATAAGGGAAAAAATTCCACACAAAATTTTAATTTCCTTCTTAGCAGATGATTCAACTAAAGGAGAAGAGATCCTTTTTGTTCAGCAGAGCACCTTGGTGGATTAGAAACTGAACAGTGGATTCAGAGAAGAGTTTGGGAGTAAGGGTGGAGAAAATGGAATTAATCTGCATAATAAAGTTAGACAAATTTGGAGTTCCTGAGGCCATCCAGAAGGGACTGTGAAAAACTGAGAAACATAGTAGGAGGCTAGAATCTGAGATGTAAAAATGGCCAAGAAATTTTTTAGAACAGGGATATCCAAATAATCTCTACACTGACTTAATTTGGCAGAAGTAGAATTCAGAGACAAAGGTGACCATAAAAATATGACCCCACCATAAAATCTGCATAAACTTAGTGGTCTTGGTGAAGGATATTACACCTTCCAAATTTCACAGAATGGAGATCAAACCAATCTTATCTAGGTCTTAATTGGTACAGTGACTTCAGCTCTATGCCTGAGATACATGAATACATACATGCACACATTTACGTGAAGCAAGTATCTGGAGTTTGTCCAATAACTTCAAATATTTGCAATATAGACACAAACCTGAAAAAAGGATGCAAAGAAGGGAGAAAGCGAAAGAAAGATATATAAGTACCTAAAAACATTGTCATAGGATTATGGTACAAAATTGTGTATATTTTGTTTGTAGGAGCACATTAAGTTTTTATGCATTTATTTATTTTTTAAAAAAATTCTATTTACTGTTTTTACACACCGCTCTATATAGTTATTTGGCATACTCAACAATCTAGAACAGGGTAGGTAAGCTGTGGCCCACAGACATTCAGGCTTACTGCCTATTTTTGAAAATAAAGTTTTATTGGAACACAGCCATGCCCACTCATCTGTGTGTTGTCTATGACTTGCATGTTACAACTGTAGACTTGAATGGTTGTGACAGAGACCATATGGTCCACAAAGCCTAAAGTATTTGCTGTCTGGCTGCTGATAGGAAAAGTTTGCTGACCTCTGGTCTAGAAGGGAAAAAAAGAAATTGAAAGAGACAGACTTCTTTAAAGCGAGAAATGACAATTCCAAGGAGAAAAAGTAGACAAACAACAAACCAAGAAATATCACGATATAGTCACAATAATAAAAACCTACTTTATTATTTTCTGTGGGGATAAATAGCTCAGACACCTTAACAAGTCTCTGAGAAAGACTGTGCCATTTTATACTGCAATAGAATTATTAATATTAATAATTAATCAAAGTTGTAAAATATGTTTGTGATCTTCTAAAATGTAGACTTGAAAAATACATTTTAAAAAATGATAAAAAATAAGGTTTTTGCTTTTTTTTATTTTGGAAGAGGCTTTATACTAGAAAAAAGGTAAGCTTTGATAACTAAAATTCACTAATGTAAATTATTTTATTTTTCTGAGAATTTTACTATAAATTTATATTATCCTAACATTAAATATCTCTAAAAGAACCACTGAACACATGTCAAAACATGTTGGATTTCTCTCCTAATAATTTTTAATTTTTTACAGGTTTTTGTCCATGTTATTTGTCTGTCACATAGTCTATACTCAATAAATACCTGTTCAAAAATGAATGGCTAGATAACATTGTCTGTACTATTCCCGGTAACATGAGGATTGTCAGGCACTGGGGCAAGGTAAAAGGAAGACCCAGATTCTAGCTCAGCCTCCTCAGATGTTCTTTAGAAATACCCAACCCTCTCTGTAATAATTATGCATATTCAAAAAAAACAGTATCTCATTATAATTTTGGTTTTCCATTCCCAGCAGCAGTGGAGCAAAAGATGTCTCTCTAGCACAAATGTACTCACTGACACCTGACTTGCTAACTAAATGTTGTTTCTTGTGTGTTAGTCACCATGAATGAGTCTTCCTGAGATCAGTCACACGGGAGAAGTCCCTGATCAAACTACGTTAAGTTCAGCTCACCTAAGTTCACTATTTTCTTCACAATGCCTCTGCTCCCCACCCCTGCCAACCCCCAGTGTCTACCTTTTCACCTTCTTTTTAAAATTATTTTTAAGATTTATTAATTTTTGAAAGAGAGAGACAGTGCACAAGTGGGGGAGAGGCAGAGAAGGAGGGAGACCCAGAATCCGAAGCAGGCTCCAGACTCTGAGCTGTCAGCACAGAGCATAATACCAGGCTTGAACTTAAGAACCATGAGATCATGGCCTGAGCGGAAGTCAGACACTTAACTGACTAACCCACCCAGGTGCCCCTCCCTTTTCATCTTCTTGAGTGTACCAACTCATTTAAGGGAAAGTTATGTCTAATTAATCATGATTGTACTTTATAATAGGCTAAAGTATATGCAA
Source organism: Crocuta crocuta (assembly GCF_008692635.1). Taxonomy (NCBI): domain Eukaryota; kingdom Metazoa; phylum Chordata; class Mammalia; order Carnivora; family Hyaenidae; genus Crocuta; species Crocuta crocuta. The sequence goes on along the minus strand of NW_027528417.1, from coordinate 10,173,030 downwards.
AGGTATATTGTAACTAACAGACCTTGGTCTTTATATAAATTATAGCTTATACGGCAGTGAAATTGGCTATATGGAAATGATATTCGATTCTAGACAGCTTGCTGAATACAAAACTAAATCTGAAACCAACCCTCTAGTTCTTCAGTATGGCTGATCTAGGTACATAAGACCAACGCTTATCCACTGATCCGGTATTTTGACAATAGCCCTGGTCAGAGCTATCTGTTGGTCACTGCATTTCCAATCACTATTTTCTTCTCTACACCCTCTGACACTTTTTTCTTCAACATATGCCAGGTAAGAATGCTTTATTTCTTTGAAAATACTTCCCAAATATTAGCTAGAAAATGTACTGGAGTCCTCTGTAGTTTCAGGAGGTCGATAACTAGAACCAGAAGTAAAGTCAAAAAATGAACCGACATACGAAGCTTTCACATTATTACAGGATTTGGGCATGAATTTCTTCACTACACTTCTAAGTGAGTAAGTGTGAATGATAGCCCAAAACACACGCATTTCCTGTTTTGTGTTAGGGAGGGAGGGAGAGAAGAGCACATTGGTCTCTAGTGCAGAGAGAGAGGGCCTGGAGCACTTGTCAGTCGGACTAATGAGAACTGAAAACATTAAGCAATTTAAAGGCCCTAATTCCCGAAGCACTGACACACATTTAAAATGTCAAGCCTGAAGTGGGAATATTTTTTTAAATTTCAAATTCAAGTACGAATATTAAAAATCACAGGGATTTCAGATATTACAGAGCCCAATGCCTTCATTGTACAAATGGAAAAACCTGAATCCCAGAGAAGAAAACTGAAACCCTCAAGATAATTGACAACTAGAAATCCGGTGACCCAACTCGGAGTAGATTTCAGGCCTTTCATTTCCTTTTTTTTTACATTAAAAAATGTTTATTTATTTTTGAGAGAGAGTGTGTGTGCCCGTGCAACTTGGGGAGGGGTGGGGAATCCCAAGCAGGCTCTGCACTGTCAGCACAGGGCTGGATGCACGGATCGATCCCTCAATTGCAAGATCATGACCTGAGCTGATATCAAGAGATGGACACTCAATCAGCACCCATCAGGCCTTTCATTTCTAAATCCCTTTCCAAGGATCTTATTTCATGTCCTCCTGTTTTCCAGTGATGTGACTATCACCTGTATTCTCCTTGGTACTACCATGGCTCATCCACCATACTTAGGATAAAAGTTAATTAATTCATCAAAGTATGCGTGAGCCAGATTCCAAGCATTAACATTGCTTTGCTGGTAGCTCTTCTCTAATAATGTCATCATTCTGTGCCAGAAACAGACAGATTGAAAGACAGGCGTGTATTTACTGAGCTGTCGTGTTACATTCCTCCAAACACATGTACTGATATTCTTACTCATCAATGACAACAAACAGTATTTTTGAAAAACTGGCACTATTAACCTAAAAATCAGAAAACTAATCCTCAAAACTGATTTCCAATATGTTCCTATGTCAATAAATCATTAAAATATAACTATCTTGAAACATGAAGAAAAGTTCACTTGGCTTGTTTCTATCAGAAAGGCTTTCATAAATCTTTATGTTACTTTCTTACTATAAACTACTAAAGTTTTTCTTAATAGGCATTAAAGTGGAGGTTTTATGTTATGCTTCCCTAAACTATACCATGCAAGCTACCTACCCTAAAAGTCAGACAGGCTAAGAATCTTTGACTAATTTTTTTTTTACTTTATATTTAGAGACAGTGCATGTGAGCAGGGGAGAAGAATAGAGAGGACTTGCTCTTACAAAAGATGTGTTTCAAAAGGATTGCTCTGGTACCAGTATGGATAGAGATAGAGAACACCAGGTTGTTCTTACAAGAAATCGTCAGGCCTAAATGCAGCAAATGCAGTAGAGAAAAAGGTAAGAGCGCAGATTCAGATGCGTAGGAACTGTGACTGACAGAACTTGGTAACTGATTACATACAAGAAGTGAAAAAATGGAAGAAGCAATGCTATCCAGGCTCCTGGCATTATGCCAAGTAGAAAAGGAGCTCAAAATCAAAAGGGGGATTTGTGAAGACATTTTTTATTTGTGATCAAATAATGACTATTCTCAGTAGAATGTTGTGACATACCATATACGGGATCAAATTCAAAGGAGTGCAAAATGACATTTGAAAATAGATAAGAAAATGAATCACAAGGAAGGTAGTATGTCATGTTCACTAGGGTTTGTGTTTGAAAGAACAAATAGTTCAACACAACTAGAGTGTCAGGTTAGGCAGTGTGGGAGGAAAAAGCAGAAAGTTAGGTTGGAGCTACCCAGTGGAGGATTTATGATACATAGCTAAAAAGTTCAGAGTTAAGAAAAAATAGTAATCAATGAAGGTTTCATAATGGATTTAACAAAATGAAATGAAAAAAGTACATTAAGATATTTCAAGTATTTTAAATAACATAAACATCTTTCTTCTTTAAAAAAAAAAAAACACATTTTTTTTATTCTACTGACTTTAACTTCCTTTCCCTGAAAGGAATTCATGTAACCGTGATATTTAGAAAGCCACCTATGACAGAAGCCCTCACAGTCAATAATGGATTGTGTACACCATATTAAATAAAAACATAATGGGGGTGCCTGGGTGGCTTAGTCGGTTGAGAATCCAAGTTCAGCTCAGGTCATGATCTCATGGTTGGTGAGTTCAAGTCCCGCATTGGGCTCTCTGCTGTCAGTGCAGAGCCTGCTTCAGATTCCCTTTCTACCCCATCTCTCTGCCTCTCCCCCAAACAAACAAACAAACACATAATGGACTGCGTCTAGTCATGGCAAAGTAACCAGGATTAGACTTACCTCCCCAATGTAAACAACAACAAAACTGGACAAAATCTGTTATGTAACTATTTCTAGGTATTGAATAACAAACAGCACAGAACTGTGATTCCTAAGAGAAAGGGAATATGTGAAGTGAGTTCCACATTAATTCCAGATTTCTATCTGGGGCCATTTTCCACGGGCAGCATGGAAGCCAGAACCTAAATGGAGAATGCCAATCTCACTGAACCAAGGAAGCATAAATCAGAGTTTGGTCCTGTTGAAGTGGCTGGAATTTGTAGGACAGAGTACTGGGGAGAGGTAGCTGCACAGAATAGGGGAAGTGAGAAACCTCGACAGAGGTTGCCCTTTGGTCCATGGCCGAAGTACTCAATACTCATATGCAAGTAAGGATTCTGTGAGACCCTCTAGAGAGTAGCCACAGTAATGTTAAATCCCATGTTCATCTGAATGGAAGTACAAGACATTAGCCAATGCTCAAAGATGTTTGAATTCTAACCCATCCAGAGTGAAAAAGCCTTGCTGAGCAATTCAGACATTGGATTGAAATGCTAAAAAGATCATGCCTAGAGAAATAAAGATCATGATCTATAGTAGAAATAATGCCAAAGACTAAAGATGAACTGGAAATAAAGCATAAGGCAATTTTAATGAAATCTAGAGAAATCACTAGTAGTTTAACCACTTGCCAGAACATAACTATTATTCAAAGAAAAATAACATACGGTAGGTTCCATACAATATACCATCCACAATATCCAGCATACAATCAAGTATTATTAGACAAAGAAGTAGAAAAAAATGCAACCAACTCACACTCAAAGGTAAAAGAAGGTAATGTAAATAGATGCCAAGACAACACAAATGTTGAATTTAGAAAGCAGGGACTTTAAAACAGATATTATACATATGATTGTGAATTTTGAAAAAAAAAGAGTACAGACATAATGTATATATAATGCTGAGGTAGGATATCCTCAGAAGAGAAATAAAATCTATAAGAAAGAACTAAATGAGAGTTCCACAGTGGAAAAATACTGTATCTGAATAAATTAATTGGGTAGGTTGTAGAGCAGATTGGACACTGCAAAAGAAAGAGTCAATAAACCTGAAGACATATGCATAGGAATTAAGTAATTTAAGGATAGAGAGAAAAGAGAAAAACAGAAGTAATCAATACTTCAGATCATCTAATTTAATGTAATTTAAATCCCAAAGATAGGGTGTGTGTGTGTGTGTGTGTGTGTGTGTGTGTGCATGTGTGTGTGTGTGAGAGAGAGAGAGAGAAAGAGAGAGAGAGAGAAACTGAAAAAGTCCAAATTTGTTTTTAAAAAAAGTATCCTATATATTCACATCTACATGAGTATATAGGATATATATAGGATATCTATATCCTCTATATTCATATGTACATTGCCAACCTTAAGCCAAAGAAATAGAAAAAAAAAGCACTTCAACTAGATACACTGTAATAAAACTGTTGAAGACAATGATAAAAAGAAAATCTTAGGGGCACCTGGGTGGTTCAGTTGGTTAAGCATCGGACTTTGGACTTTGGCTTATGTCATGATCTCATGGTCTGTGAGTTTGAGTCCTGCATTGGGCTCTGTGCTGACAGCTCAGAGACTGGAGACTGCTTCAAATTCTTGTCTCTCCCTCTCTATCTGCCCCACCCCTGCTTGAGCTCTCTCTTTCTGTCTCTCAAAAATGAATAAATTTAAAAAAAAAATTTAAGAAAATCTTTTAAAAAAGGAAAGAAAATCTTAAAGCAGGAGTATATATATTCCTGTCTGTCTGTGTATATATATATATATATATATATATACACACATATCTGTATATGTATTTTATATCTGTACAGATATAATTCATATATATATGAAAAAAATAAGAAAGATGACTGATTTCTCACCATAAATCAATAAATAAATCCCAGAATCATGGAACAATAGCTTTAAAGTGCTTAAATTTAAAAAAAAAGTCAATCAGAATTTAATCTCATAGAAATATTATAAAAATGAGGATAAAATAATTTTTTCAAAAAATGCAAGCTAAGATAATTTTTACCAACAGAAAGTGCACTATAAGAAATAGTAAACATCTATGTGCAGATTTTTGTGCAGACATAATATTTCATTTGAATAAATACCAAGGAGCTTGAATTTGTAGTGTGTTCAGTTTTATAAGAAAATGACAAACTGTCTTCCAAAGTGGCTGTGATATTTTACACCAGCAATGAAATGAGATGTTTATAGTAGCTTTATTCATAATTGCCAAAACTTGGAGGCTACCAAGATGTCCTTCAGTAGGTGAATGGATAAATAAGCTATGGTGCATCCAGACAATAGAATATTATTCTGTGTTAAAATGAAATGAGCTACCAAGTCATGAAAAGGCATGGAGAAAAAACTGAAATACATACTATAAAGGGAAAGAAGTCAATCTCTGGGTGGCTCAGTAGGTTAAGCGTCCTACTTCAGCTCAGGTATTGATCTCACAGTTTATGGGTTCGAGCCCCGTGTCGGGCTCTGTGCTGACAGCCAGCTCAGAGCCTGGAGCCTGCTTCAGATTCTGTGTCTCCCTCTCTGCCTATCTTCACTCATGTTCTTTTTCTCTCTGTCTCAATAATAAATAAACACAAAAAAAGAAAAACGAAAAGAAAAGAAAGAAGTCAATCTGAAAAGGCTACACATACTGTATAATTTCAATCATATGATGTTCTCGAAACGGTCTAAACTATGGAGGGAGTAAAAAGATGAGTGTTTCCAGGCTTAAGGGGAAGAAAGGATGAAGAGGCAGAGAACAGGATCTTTAGGGCAGTGACAATTCTGTTTGATACTGTAATGGTAGCTAGATGTCATTATACACTTGTCCAAACCCATAGAATGCACAAGACTAAAAGTGGACACTAATAAAACTATATTAATTTGGGTGATATTGATGTGTTAATGTAGGTTCATCAGTTATTAAAATGTACTACTGTAGTGGGGGTGTTAACATGGAGGAGAATATGCATGTATAGTAGCCTGGGACACATGCAATATCTTTGTGCCTTACTTTCTATTTTGCTGTGAACCTAAAAGTGCTATAAAAAATAAATGCATTAATTATTTTATTTTATTTTATTTTTAACATCTATTTATTTTTGAGAGACAGAGACAGAGCGACAGCAGGGGAGGGGCAGAGAGAGAGGGAGGCCCAGAATCAGAAGCAAGTTCCAGGCTGTGAGCTGTCAGCACAGAGCCCGAGGTGGGGCTCGAACCCACTAACTGTGTGATAACTGACTGAGCCACCCAGGCACCCCTTTATTAATTATTTTTAAAGTCAATAAGAAAACAGAAGATTTGGGCACTATCTCAATCAGTTTGCATAATTGATGTTTATAGCCTACTACACGAATTACAGAATAAACACCCTTTTTAAATGCTTACAGTGTTCAAGATAAATTTGTGATAGGATTTAAAATAAATCTCAATAATAAAGAATTGAAATCTTACAGTGTATATTCTCTTACAACAAAGGTATTAAATTAGAATTCAATAGCAATAAAATGAAGAAAATCTTCAATAATTTGAAATTTAACAGCATACTTGTAAATAATGTAAGCAAAAGAAGAAATCACAAGGGAAATTAGAAAATATTTGAGAATATGTGTTCATGAAAACAAAACACTACATCTGTGTGATTTAGCTTAATCAGGTCTTAGGAATAAATAATATAAGCTTTAAATTTGCATGTTAGAAAAGATTATTGTTAAATCAATAATCTAAGGCTTAACATTAAAAAGATATAAGATGTAGGGCAAATTAAATCCAAGTAAATCAAAGAAAGGAAATATGAAGGAGCAGAAATCAATGAAATATCAAACAATATAGAAAATTAACAAAACCAATTCTTTTTTGTAAAACTGTAATAAAATTGTTGAACCCTACTACAGCTAAGTAGATAAAAGGAGACAAAGCACTAACTACCAATTCTAGGAATAAAATGTGGTATACAACTATAAATCCTATAGGTGTATAACATGAATACACAGAGAATATTATGAACACTCTCATACCAGTATATTCAAATTAGGTAAAATAGATGAATTTCTTTATCAACAGGAATTCAAAATTTACAGAAAAAGAAAAGCAAATGTATATTAACCTATGTCTGATAAAGAATTTTAGTTTGTAAATAAAACCTTTAAACAAAGAAACCTTCCCACAAGCCCAGTTGGTTTCACTGCTGAGCTATATCAAACATTTAAGAAGGAAGAATACCATTTACAAAAGAAGAAGAATACGAATCTTTATTTAACATTTGTTTATTTATTTTGAGAGAGAGAGAGAGTGCACACGCATAAAAGAGCAAATAGGGGAGGGGAAAAGAGAGAGGGATACAGAAAGAATCCCAAGCAGGTTGCACACTGTCAGAACAGAGCCCAACTCTGGGCTCAATCCCATGAACTGTGAGATCATGACCTGAGCCCACATCAAGAGTCGGTTGCTTAACCAAGTGAGTCACCCAGGCATCCCAGAAGAAAACTAATCTTGAATGAAGTCTTTCATAAGTTAAAGGAGGAGAAAAAGAAACTTCCCTCAAATGGACACAACCATTAATGAAGAGAAAGCAGAGGGGTGCCTGGGTGGTTTAGTCAGTTGAGTGTCTGACTCTTGATTTTGGCTCAGGTCATGATCCCAGGGTCATGGAATTGAGCCCCATGTCAGATTCTGCACTGAATATGGAGCCTGCTTAAGATTCTTGCTCTCTCTCCCTCTGCCTCTCTTGCCTTGCTCACATGCTCTCTCTCTCTGAAAAGGAAAAAGAAAGAAAGAAAAGAAAGTGCGAATCAATATCCTCATAAACATAGGTGCAAAAAAAACCATTAATAAGATTCTCGTAAAACAAGGCACCTGGGTGGCTAAGTCAGTTAAGGATTTGACTTCTGCTCATGTCATGATCTCATAGTTCATGGGTTTGATCCCCAAACCGGGCTCTGTGCTGACAGCTCAGAGCCTGAAGCCTGCTTCAGAATCTGTCCCCCTCTCTTCCTGCCCCTCCCCCGCTTGCACTATGTCTCTCTCTCTCAAAAATAAACATTTAAAAATATTTTAAAAATAAAAAAATTCTAGTAAACTAAACATAGCAAAAAAAAAATGGATACACAAAATGTAGTGTCTCCAGACAATGGCATATTCAGCCACAAAAGGGAATAAAGTATCAATCTATGCTATATCATGAGCAAACCTTGAGAATGTTATGCTAAACAAAAGAAACTGTTCATAAAAAAACATATATTTATGATTCCTTTAATATGATATGCCCATAAGAGGCAAATCAATAGAGACTGAAAGATTCATGGTCTCTAGTTCTACGAATTTGATTCTACAAATCAAATTGATAATAGAAAAACAATCCAAATCTTAAAATATGCAAAATGTTTGAACACTAACTTCAAGATCAGAAATATACAAACAGCCAATAAGCACATGAAAAGAAACATTGTTAGTCATAAGGGAAATGCAAATTAAAATAATGATGAGATGCTTCTACAGTTTTAAAAGGCTGAAAATGCTGTATATTGGTGTTTGGGAGGATGTGGTCCAATTGGAATCCTGATAGATTGGGAGTGTAGTATGTTGCAAATGATTGGAAAATAATACTTATTAGAAAACACTCACAATAGCATTTGATTATTTAGAAAGCTCTTGGCAGTTTGTTATAAAGTTAAGCATTCACTTATGCTACGACTCAATACTTCCACTCCTAGGTTTTTATACAAGTGAAAACATAGCACAAAGTATTTGTATGTGAGGGTTTCTATCAAGTCTATCCCAGATAATCAAAAACTGGAAATAATTGAAATGTCTAACAAAATAAAAATGAATAAATAAATTGTGACATATTTATACAATAGACTAGCACTCAACAATTAAAGAATAAACTACGGATACACAATAGCATGAATAAATCTCAAAAATACTACATCGGGGCGCTTGGCTGACACAGTCGGTGCCGAATGCAATTCTTGGTCTTGGGGTTGTGGGTTTGAGGCCCACATTGGGTGTAAAGATTGCTTAAAAACAAAATCTTAAAAAAAAAAAAAAAGTACTTGGGACGCCTGGGTGGCTCAGTCGGCTAAGTGTCCAACTTCAGCTCCGATCATGATCTCACTGTTCATGAGTTTGAGCCCCATGTTGGGCCCTGTGGTGACAGTTTGGAGCCTGGAGCCTGCTTTGGATTCTGTGTTTCCCTCTCTCTTTGCCCTTCCCATGCTTGCACTCTCTCTCTCTCTCTTTTTCTTTCTCTCTCTCTCTCAGAAATAAATGCTAAAAATTTTTAAATACTATGTTGAATAAAAGCCAGATACAAAATTGTATACACTGTACAATTCCATTTATATTAAATTCAAGATAAGACTAAACTAATCCGTGATTTAAAAAAAAAAAAAAGCCTGAAAGAAAAGTTGTATATAGAAGAGTGAAAAACTAACTGGAAGGAAGCATGAAAGTTTTTTGAATGACGGAAATGTTCAGTCCTGATTGATATGCTGGTTACATAGGTTACGTTTGTCAAATCTCAGTGAATTATTTAAGATTAGTACTCATTATATTAATGAATGTCTTTAAGATTTATGCATTTCACCCATTTTAAATTTTATCAAATTAAACAATTATAAACAAAGAATATATACACTTTTACTTCATAAAAGTCTACCAAAGCAATGAACTACACTCTTATTCATAGACACAAAATCTATATAGGTCATCTTGTCACAATGGGATAAATAATTGGCTTTCAATTATATATTACTTTATTTTCTAATTAACTAATTTTAAAAGACAGAGAGAGAGAGAGAGCAAGCAGTGGAGGAGTGGGGGGATGGGGAGGGGGAGAGAGAGAGAGAGAGAGAGAGAGAATTCCAAGCAAGCTCCCCTACTATCAGCGCAGAACCTAATGTGGGGCTCAATCTCACCAACTGTGAGATCATGACTTGAGCCAAAATCAAGAGACAGAAGCTTAAACACACTGAACCACCCAGGCACCCCTATATATTATTCAATAAAACATATTGCCATCAGCAAATCAAAAAAATATATCATTTTTTTTTATGTCAAATAGTACACAAATCCGGGGAAAGGAGATACATGTTGGGTAATACCAACACTACCTCTAAGAGCCTTACTATGTTCTATCCACTAACTTTTTCTTGCAAACAACTCTCTTTTGTTCACTCAGTTCTCCTTTTAAACACTCTCCATCAAACACTCATAGGGAGCTCCTGCACTGAAACCGATGTTGTCTAGCTGACATACTCATGGACTCCATGTTCTCCAGACGCCATGTTCTCCATTCTCCGCATGAGGAAGTCCAAGTTAAACAGCCAGGGTAATGAGGACACTTAGCATGCATGTGTCATTAGTGTCTTGAAATAAAGAGAGAAACTACATAATTGCTCAGTATTTAACTCTCCTGTATCAATAGATAAATATAACGATAGGTGGAATGCCTGAACAGTTAAAGCATGGACATCAGAACTAGACTGCCTGGTTTGGAATTCTAACCTCTCTATGCCTCAGTTTTCTTACCTGAGAAAAATAGGGATGCTAAGAGTATGTATATCATAGACTTGTTACAAGGATTAAAGGAATTAATTCATCCCAAGCCTCAGAACCGTGTGTGACAAGTTATCTGTGTTTGGTGATTATTACTAATAGGTGATTACCATTTATTGAGTGTGCCTACACTTCTCAAAGTTCAATTTCTGTGTATAGTCGGGAGAAATATCAGTTAGTTTAATAAAGAAGAAAAGTTTTCTGAAGAAGACAGCTTTTGTTTTTATTACGATTATACCTCCAAAGGCAACTGAGCATATATGGTTAAGAAAGTCTTAGCCCTTAGTCTGGTGAAGGTCCACTACCTGGTTCACATCTGGTGCCTTCTCACTGTGTCCTCACATGGTGGAAGGGGGGAGGGAGCTTTCTGGGATCTCCTTTATGGGAGCACTAATCCCATTCATGAGAGCTCCACCCTCACGATATAATCACCTCCCAAGGCCCTACTTCTTAATAGCTTCACCTTGGAAGGCAGCTATGCTCACCACTATACCACCAACACTGCTCAGTAATAGCTTCACCTTGGACACTAGGTTTTCAACATGAATGGGGGGGGGGGTGCAAATATTCAAACCATAGCGGAGTCCCAACATCATGTGGTGTTTAACTAAATTTTGAAGAAAAAAGAGGCCGATGAGAGATTCCATGTGGTAAGTTGGTGAAAGTAATTTATGAATGTAAACCTCTCCCATTCCCCCACATCCTCAACAAACCTTGGCTGCGTTCTTAGTCTCATGCCAGTGATATGTGGGTTAAGCGAAGGAATGAGGTAGTGACCAATCAGTAGCAAGAACCAAGAATCATACACAAATTGAACTAATTCCACAGAAGCAGTGACTTCCATTTTTGAGGCAACTTAAGCTTTCGAGGCAGCTGTCAAAAAAAAAAAATCATCAGAAAGAAGATGAGGGATGAGGGATAAAAGTTTCGTCCAATTTTATTTCCAACTCAAAAGATAAAATGACTTCTGGGTTGTATTTCTATCTATTTTCTAAAATACATTTAACATATTTAATATTCCTGGTGACACCTGGCACCGTTTTCTGTATAGCAGTTGATCACACATAGCTTTGAATAAATTTTGAATGTGTGAATAAATGGGAGAACTATTATGTGCAGTAAGGTGTGTCAGATAGATGGGATTTCCCTTGCGCAATGCTTGCAGAAGACACAATCTCTATGTCAACTTAATGTTCCTTGAATTTGGAAGATGTATAATACTTATTAATAGGATGGATAATTTGGTATACCAGAAAAATTGGTATCTGTGAGGGAAAAAAATGAGGACAATGAGTCTGAAAACCAGCCCTTGTACAGTCTTATTGGAACACTGGGAAACTCAGTCAGCTCCGAATCTTTCCTCAGGGAGTGCATTTCTTCAGCCTGAGTTTGCTTTGTGCGTCAGGGTCCCAGCATTCTGAGGTAACGTTTCCAACAGTAGTTGGAACGGCAGGCGGGTTGTGGTACGTCAGACAATACAGTATTGGAATGGGGCATTGCTTCATCCACTGCAACAGACTTAGAAGTCCTTGGCCCTTGTCGTCTCCAGACCATGTCCACACTTGACAACCATCTAAGAACAACAGACGCCAGGGATGCCCTTCATTATCACAGCAAATATTCTCCACACAATGGCCACTGCAAGTTGAGGCCCAATGGAACATGAATACAGCACAGAGCTTGACACTCGCATTCCACTGGGTTTGGAATTTTCTAGATGTTTTCCATGAGGTTTTTTGTTTGTTTGTTTAAATGTTTATTGAGAGAGAGGGAGAGGGAGAGAGAGAATGAGCAGGGGAAGGGCAGAGAGAGACACAGAGAGAGAGAGAGGATCCCAAGCAGGCTCCATGCTATTAGTGCAGAGCCCAACACAGGGCTCAATCCTCAAACCCACAAAATCATGACCTGAGCCAAAAACAAGAGTCATCTGCTTCACCAACTGAGCCCCCCAGGTGCCTCTAAAATGTTTTCTGTGTTTTGATGTTCAGAAACCACCTCCCCGAATTGATTCCAAACATTCAAAATGGATGTATTTATAGCACAAAGGTCACTTAAGAATGTGAACTCTTGAGACAGACTGCACTGGTTCTAACTAATTTCCTCCCCGAAACTGCTGGGGGGCCTCCCCACATCTGCTTCCTCCTTGTAAAACGGGAATGCTGACAAAGGTTTTGTATTAAATAAGGTTTTCCATATAAAACATTTTGTTCGGCACTTATCACATAAGTAAACGCTCAATAAATGTGAATCACTGTTTATTAACTGTAAACACAGCAAGTTTAAATTTTTTCTGTACCTTTTCTGAAAGTTACAGTATGGCCTTAAGCATCTTTTGATAATGTAATGTGAGTTCCAAAAAGCAAACTGAATGTAACATCGAAAGCTTAGTGCTTCAGGGCGCCTGGGTGGCTCAGTCGGTTAAGTGTCCGACTCTTGATTTCAACTCAGGCCATGATCTCACGGTTTGCAAGGTCGGGCCCCACATCAGGCTCTGTGCTGAGTGTGGGGCCTGCTTGGGACTCTCTCTCTTTCTCTCTCTCTCTCTCCCTCTGCCCCTTTTTCCTGCTCTCTCTCTCTGAAAATACATAAACATTAAAAAAAAAAAACCACCTTAGTGCTTCTTTACCTATATAACCAAAAAATGCTATCAAATGACTGTCATGGAAAAGAGATCTGTGAATTCAAAGATGCCAACACAAATCAAAGTCTGGTATCCAAGGGATTCACGGTAAAGGAGAGAGGGCTGATAACAGCAAATATTAATTGCACACCAACTCCATACTAGGCACTTGGATGTGGATTAGCTCACTTAACCTTCCTCACCAACATGTGACGGGGCACTGGGGGCAACCTCACGAGGCAGATGAGAAAACGGACATGCAGCCTGCCAGGCAACCCGCCCCGGTTAGGCAGTGGGAACGCCAGGCGGGTTCCAGATCTCACTCCTTTCACCGTCCTGTCCCGCGTCTATAGCCCTTCGGGAAAGTCATCTGGAGTTGTGTGCAGGACGAAGGGAAGAGGGGGCATTATGGAGATGGGGAGACTGGGCACTGACATGGTCCAGACAAGAATTAACACGGACCAGAAATACACAATAGCCACGAGGCTGGATTTTACCAAAGCNAGGGGGGGGGGGGGGGGGGCGGGGGGGAGGAACAGATTCAATAGGATGTGTTGTAGCCACGTGCCTGTGGGGAAGCCAGGCATGCCGAACTCTTACTTTAGATGCAGGAAATGTTGGCATTCCAACAACGGTGTCTGGTGGACACTCTTGGGCAGGATAAGTGCTTCCATCTCTCCAAAGTCCACAACACTGTCCACTGTCTCTCTGACCAGCCTGAGTCTTTGCACCTCCAGATTTATCTGCCATAATTTTCCAAATGTTATTTCCAAGTCTAGTCTCCTAGAATCTATCAAATAAGAACAAGGAAGGACAAGAACAAGGCACTGATATATTTCAAAATTGGCTTGTCCCTCCTCCTTCTAAAGGAAAAAAATCACTGTTAAAAAAAAAAGTGACACCTTATATTTAGAAAAAAAACTTAGCTAAAACTATTGAGCTGACAATTACCAGAAAGACCACAAGATGGCAGCAAAGTATAGTGTAAAAGCAGCCTGAGCAGAAGTCAGAGGGTGCTTTGTATTGAGTACTTCAGATTTCATAGATTTTGTATTTTGTACATACCGGTCAACAGCTACAACATTAACGATATGATCTCCACATAGCAGCTCACAAACACTTTCTCTCATCTGCCCCTCACTGCACCTCGGGGAAGCCCACAGGACAAGAATCAGGAATTTGAGGAGAAAAAGGAAGTTTTATCCCAGCTATCAAAAGTATCTCAGAGGCTCGAAAGTGAGGCAAAGCTGCAAAACTTTCTCATTTTTTCCATTAACACGTGCTCCAAGGGGCAAAGTATACGAATGGGGATATTGAACGTTCAACNGGGGGGGATCTAAGACTTTTTTTTAATATAATTAATGGAGGCTGATTTAAGGCATTGAGGGATGAAAGGAATTCCTCACCATAAGTGGAGGGGAAAAGGGAAAAAAGAATGAAAACGGAAATTGCTCTCATTTTTCTTTTTAATAAGAAAGACTACAAATTTCTCAAAGGCTACCATAGAAAGCAGAACTGGAAAGGAATATGCCGAGCAGGGGAGAGACACAGTTATTCTCCAAATGACACTTGTATTAATTTCCTGAGGCTGTTGCAGCAAACTAAGAACAGTTCTAGAGGCCAAGAGCCCCAAGTCAACATGCCTGCAGAGCTGTGCTCTCTCCAGAGGCTGTAGGGGAGAATCTCCCTTTCCTCCTCCGACTCTGAGGGCTCCAGACCTCCAATCTCTGCCTCCCTCTTTACACGGCATTCTCCTCGGTGTGGCTTTCTGTGTCTCTTGTAAGGACACTTGTCATTGGATTAAAAGCCCACCCAGAAAATATCATGAGGGTGATACCTCACGAATTACAACGGCAAAGATTCTTGTTTCAAATAAAATCCTATTTGCTGTCATATTTGATGGTCCTGGGGGTTAAGACCTAGACATATATTTGGGGGACTACATTTAATCCACTACAATAATCTCATGACTTTATATCCACTCCCTTGTGTGTGAGCTCACAAATATACACATTACAGACTCCCTGGCCCTGCCCTGTGTTTCGCTGTTAGAGAGCAATACTATCTTCTTTCTGCCCCAGGCTCTGACACTACCATGCTGCATCACCTGTGTCCTTTCGTTGGGTTTTCTCTCCTCATCTGTAACATAAGAAACGTAGACCAGCCAATGGTCACAAAGTCAAAAGCAGGCTGAGTGTGGGAGGAAGTGGACAGCAGAGGGGCTTCCGGAAAATGAGAGCATTGTTACCTTATCCCAGTCACCTGTCATGTGATAGCAGAATTGTTTTCTTACTTGCCTTACTAGTTCTGGGGGTACATTTGTTTATTTTTACATTTTATTAAAGATCTACTTTGTGGCAGGCCCTGTTCTAGGCTGTGAGGACTGGAGAGATGAGCAAGACAGAGCCCTTCTCTCGGAAAGCCCAAAGGCCAGTAGGAGGGACCGACAGAATAGACCAGCCTAGCATGGAAGTGTCAAGGAAAGGTCCTCCGCGTGCCAAGCAGGGAAGCCCAGGGGACCACCTCTGGGGTGTGGATAGAGCAGGCTTGAGGAAAGCTCCAGAGTGGTCACATTGATGGTGGTTTTTGGGGTTGAATTGAATTTTATCAGATGAGCAGGATCCTGGAAAACTGCCCGCAGAGTAATCAAAATGTCTAAAGATGCCCAGATGTTTTCCCCAGCAAAAGGTGCAGGTGCCTTTGGGATNGGGAAGGGGAGGGAAGGGAAGGGAAGGAAGAAAAAGGGTCTTGTCGACAGCTGGAAAGACCACCGTGATTACTGCAACCATTACCTGAACGCTTGCTTTGTGGGAAGCACCCCACCAAAGGCCGTCACACATTATACAGTCTCATAGCAACAGGTAAGCCCTCGGTTTAGGCTAAGCCACGCTGAGGTGACTACTCTCAAATCTCAGTTGCTCCATCCCAGTGAATGTTTCTCGTTTACACAGAGTCTGTTGCGATCTGGGTCATTCTCCAGGGCAACTGCCTCACCTGTGTTGGCTCAACTTTCAGTACTTAATTCTTAGAGCATCTCCGTATCAGCAAGTATTTTCACGTTCATCAGAGAGAAGAGTGCCAGTAACTGCGGACCTGGACACAGAGGTGACACAAACCACTTCTGGTTACGTTTCTTTAGCAGAGCAGGGACTTGGGCACATCTAACTTCAAAGGGAGAGAAGGGTAATGCCCAGAAATAGAGGAATAGGTATTGAGGAACGAAAGTAGGGCTTCCCACTAGTAGCTACCATTCTTATTCTCTTTTCACAAATTAAAAAAAAAAGAAAGAACAAAAAAAAACAAGACACAGAAAAGATACTCAATATCACACAGTTGGTAGTGGCGGAGCCAAAATTTGAACTCAGTTCTGTATGACTCCAGACCCTACACCTCTCTTTCTTAAGAGATGCATATGCTATGCAAATGAGTTTGGACTTTATCCCACGGGTAATATAACAGGGAGTTATTGGAAGATTATAATCGGGTGAGTACAGATCATATTTGTTTTTAGAAGGGGTTTTTTACACAATTATATTAATATTTTATTAATTCAAATGCACTTTATAAGAAAATAAAGTATGGCTTCCAATAGGAATGTTATACCTGGACTTGAGAGCAAGCTCACAGATTTCAGTGTTGCAAGGACAAACAGACTTTCAGGTTAAACAATGACTCATCACCGAAACTTTAATCCCAAGGATTTCACAAACATCTTACAAAGGACAGCATGAGAAAACAAATCTTGCACAGGAGCTCAAGGCTCAGCTCCACAATGGACCCTTAAAGTGACTAGACGTTGGTACCTGGAATAGTTTCAAATTTCCAAAGAGAGAATATTACAAAGAGCTGTGTGTTTATAAATAGCAATCATGTAAGAATTTATGACTTAAAGCAGAGGCACCTGGGTGGCTCAGTTGGTTAAGTGTCCGACTTCAGCTCAGGTCATGATCCCAAGGCTCATGAGTTCAAGCCCCGCGTCGGGCTCTGTGCTGACAGCTCAGAGCCTGGACCCTGCTTCACATTCTGTGTCTCCCTCTCTCTCTGCCCTTCCCCCTCTTTCACTCTCTCTCAAAAATAAAATAAATAAAATGTTTTAAAAACTTATGATCTAAAGCAAAGGTAAACTAACTTTCTTGAAACTTCCAATTTTTCACCAGCTGAACAACCTCTGCCCACTATGAAGACTGGTTGTTTTCTTTTTTCCTTTTTCATTTCTTTTCTTTTCTTTCCTTTCTCTTCTTTTTTCTTCTCTTGTCTTCTCATTTCGTTTCATTTCTTCTTTCTTTCTTTCTTTCATTTTATTTTTGTAAACCTCTAATCTAGTTTAATAGTGAAGCTTAACTTTTACCTGCTGGCTTGTGTTCACAGCAACTTTTTAAAAACTGCTTGTTCAACTATAGCTGCATAGTATATCCCAGCCATAGAAAAACTTTGTTCAATTTTTGGCCAGTTTTGTTTTCATGATATTAAATGTCAAGCTTTAGCTGGACAGGAGTTAGAGGTTTACTATCAGTCTATACAAGACTAAACTTCAGAGCCCTATGACAGTTTTCAGAAGGCAAATGATAGGACCCTGAACTGAGCAGTGCCCAGCTGAGGACGAAGAAGAGATCCAAGGGCAACTAGGATTCAGAGTCTATAGGTTTTAATAGGTAAGTGGATATAGGGGCACCTGAGTGGCTCAGTCAGTTGAGTGACCCACTCCTGATATTGGATCTGGTCACTATCCCAGTGTCCTGGGATCGAGCCCTATGTCAGGCTCCATGCTGACATGGAGTCTGCTTATGATTCTCTCTTTTGGGGCCCCTGGGTGGCTCAGTCGGTTAGCATCCGACTTCAGCTCAGGTCATGATTTCACAGTTTGTGGGTTTGAGCCCCGCGTCAGGCTCTGTGCTGACAGCTCAGAGCCTGGAGCCTGTGTCAGATTCTGTATCTCCCTCTCTCTCTGAACCTCCCTGCTCATGCTCTCTCTCTCGCTCTCTCTCTCATTCTCTCAGAAATAAATAAAACATTAAAGAAAAAAAAGATTTTCTCTCTCACCCTCTGGCCCTCTCCCCTGCTCTCTCTCTCTCAAATAAATAAATAAATAAATAATTTTAAAAATAAGTGGATATAAAGCACGATAAGACATGGAGGGACACAATAAGAGCACCCTGGCTTTGGCAGCAAGGAGGACAGAGGTGCCATTTGCCAAGATGAAGATGTAAGACAAACATACTGATTGTGTTTCTTTTTGTTTTCAATGGGGAGATGTACATGGCTGGTTTAAATGTGAACATGTTGAATTTGAGTTGCCTGTGGAAATCCAGGTAGAGAGCTCCAGCATATGTTAAGGCATAGGTATCTTACATTTATCAAAAAAGGTCTTAGTTATAGATACATATTTGGGGGGGAAGACATACAAAAGAGATAGTCCAGAGTTTGTGATTGATGAAATTGCCAGAGGGGAGACGCAGGGAGAGAGGCAGGGAGAGAGGGAGAAAGAAGAGAGTGAAGGGTGTAGCAACATAGGGATTTAAAATGTCTCTAAAGGTAGGGACTTCATTACGGTCACCTTTGATCTTTCCACCTGATTCAATATTGAGTCCAAAAGATTTTCCCAGCTACGGTTGGCTACACTCATGAAAGAGAGAATGCACCAGAGTGTCTACTACCTGGGAATAAGATTAAGACCCACTCTATTCATAGCACCATGTTGTCTACATCTAGCAGGAAGCAGGTCCCCAAACGTCTTAATCCTAGAAATCAAGATGCATGTACATAGCATTTTTATCTTCCTATAAAAATAGTTCATTGGCTTTGGCTTATGGCCAAAAGAATGTTTATTGTAAGTAATCGTAATGATACGTGTAAGAGAAAGGCACACTCGTTGTCATCCTAGCACATCGCATCCTGATAACTATTCTGAGCTGGAAGTCTGCATTTGGCTTGCATCCGAGCAAGGCTAGGAAAGCAAAGGAGTAACCAGGGAAAGGGGAGGGAGGACAGTCGAGAAGTTCTATTCATTTCGGGTTCCATGATTCCATTAACCTTCTGATGCTTGAGAGCCTCTCCACACACCTTCCAAATCAGTCTCCACTTTCATGTCTACCATTGGGGGTGGGGGTGGGGGGAACCCAGAACGCAGCTTATGAACCACGCATCAATGTCTTCCATTAAACTGCTCCGAGGCTATCGCTGCTGTTAACACAATGTGAACGGTCAATGTCAAATGCGAACCCCTTTTCCGCTGGAGAGGCCGCAAGGACTTGGTGAACTTGTTTTCCGGTGCTCTAGCAGAAAGGGGGGCTTTCTGGAAAGTCACTCATTCTGCAAACATCGCGGCCTGCGAAATCTGCCCCAAAAAAGAGCTGATCATATGCCTGTTATCCCAAAATAGCACCTTCCTCCATTACGCCGAGGTTCGTTGCAAANGCGCCGCCGGCCGGGCCGCGCGCCCCCTAGAGGGCTTCCCGCGCCTTCGCACCCCTCTTCGGTCTGCAGAACCCGCGGGCCGCGCAGGGGCCCTGGCGCCGTCTAGCACGGTGCCCCGTGCGCAAGGGACAAGTGACAAGAATCCTGACGGTCAGTTAGGAAACGCATGCAGCAGGAGCCCCACCCCCACCCCCCACCGCCCCAGAGTCATCCGGATCCTGGACGGACGTCAATAAACGCTCCTGTTTCCCTTCCTCCTTGCTTTTCCTTTCTTCTTCAAAGATCTAGGTTTTTGTTTTCCTTGCGGATAATGAGCGCTTTCTTTTCCTTTTTCCATCCTTCTGGATCATAAAACCAGCAACCTTCTCTCAATGATTCTGGATTCTCAACACTTAATTAGATTTTCTTCTCGAGGGCCCAGTTGATCTTCGTAGGCCCGTTGGGGGGAATCCACCACAACCCTACACAGATGCATGTATCTATCTTTTGCTGCGTAATGATGCCGAGTTCGCCAGGGATTTAGGAGAGAACAATGGCCACTAAAACTGGCCATCGGAAGAACACCATAAAAGAAAACGTGTCCTACAAGAGCACTAAGTTTTTTTTTTTTAATGTTTTTTTTTCTAGGAGAGAGAGAGAGACAGCGTGAGCAGGAGAGGGTCAGAGAGAGAGGGAGTCACAGACTGAAACAGGCTCCAGGCTCTGAGCTGGCAGTCAGCACAGAGCCCGACGCGGGGCTCGAACCCACGAACCGCGAGATCATGACCTAAGCGAAAGTCGGATGCTCAACCGACTAGGCCACCCAGGCGCCCCGAGAGCACTAAGTTTTATAATGACTAACAAGACCCAAAGTAAGGCAAAGTTGTCATGTATGGTACTTAGCCCCTTTATTTAAATTTAACGATTCTTTGCTGAAATTATACACAAAAGAACATAATTCATTGGGTCAAAATACATAGTGACATGATGCTACAAACTGGTCTCTTAAGCTATTTGAGAAATTCTCTACAAGACTCCCTTGATAAGAGCTGTAAAAGCACACTGTGGCTCATCACAATAATTTACACCAACAAGTTTGGGTGTTTTTTATGTAAAATTAAAAATGCAGGGAGACTGATACCACAAGGAGGCCACTTTAGAGAACATTTTAAAGGCCTACAGAGAAAAAACAGGGACCTTTTCACGGTCATCTTTATAGTTTTTTGTTTTTTTTTTTTTAATTTTGAGAGAGAGACAGCATGAGCAGAGGAAGGACAGAGAGAGACACAGAACCCAAAGCAGGCTCCAGGCTCTGAGCTGTCAGCACAGAGCCCGACCCAGGGCTCAAACTCACGAACCACGAGATCATGACTTGAGCCCAAGGTTAGATGCTTAACCAACTGAGTCACCCAGGCACCCCTCATCTTTATAGTTTTATTACTTTACATACAGTAGGTACTTAATAAATATTAGAAGGAGGAAGAAAGAGAGGGAAGGAAAGATGATAATGCATCGCTCTAAGAATAAAGAAATAGCATTTAGGAAAGATGTTTCTGGTACTTGGACCAAGCAAAGTATGACATGATAAAAGTGTATACAGAAAGTTCCATTCTACATTCAGTGATCAGATGTAGGAAGGTAGTTTCAGGGAGGTTTTTCCCTTCTTTTCAGATAGGGGTTCTCATTCTCAATGTTTACGGGACATACCTTTGGATCAGCCTTAAACAGATTTTGGAAAATGAAGGGGATGGTGTCTTGTGTTATTTAAAAGGAAAAATCCATAGTCAATATACATTGTATGGTTAATTTTATGTGTTAACTTGACTGGGCCACAGGGTGCCCAGATACTTGGTTAAACATTATTTTGGTGCTTCTGTAAGGTTATTTTTGGATGAGGTTGACATTTCAGTCAGTAGGCTGAGTGAAGCCAGCTGTGGGTGGCCTTACCTAGTCAGTTGAAGACCTGAATAAAACAAAAGGTTCGCCTTCCCCCAAATAAAAGAGAATTCTGTCAGATGGCCTACAGACTGACATGTTAGCTCTTTCTTGTGCTACAACAGCTTCTAGCCTTTGTACTTGAAATGAGACATTGGCTCTGAGGATTTTGCACTTGTCAGTCTCTATAATTGTATGAGCAAATTCCTTCTAATAAGTCTTTTTATGTATATATAATGTTTATGTATTTATAAATATTTATTATAGACATATCCTTTATGAAATAATATATGTTACATATATATTATATATTCTATTGGTTCTGTTTCTCTGGGAAACCCTAATACAATACCTATTATTTTTATGATATCTACTAGATAAAAGTCAACAAAATATATAAAATAAACAGGGCAAAAGACATGTTAAAAGGTCTGAGTTTAAAAAGATAAGCACTGGGGTGGCTGGGTGGCTCTGTCGGTTAAGCATCTGGCTCTTGACTCGGCTCAGGTAATGATCTCACAGTTGGAGGGTTCGGGCCTGTGCCAGGCTTTGCATAGGCAGTGCGGAGCCTACTTGGGATTCTCTCTCTGTCTCTCTCTCTCTCTCTTAAAATAAATGAATAAACACTTTTCAAAAATTTACTTTAGAAAGATGAGCATTTCTGGAATGTCGGCAACATTTATTCAGTAAATGTCACTTAGCCTTCATGTGAGTCAGAAGCAAAAGTGCAATCACAGGCTTAACCCTGTGATGTTAGGCCACACAGCAATCACTACCAGATCTGTAAAGCCCAATCTATAATGAAGCCCATGTTCTTAGCATGCCTTTAAGATTCAAGAATTAAAAGAGAGTGTGGTCAGATGCCTCATGAAAATCTAAGGTGCTGACCCTTCCCAAAGAAATTTTGCTTAGAGCATGAGACCCAGAACATAAAATCCGGGCGCACAGCCCACTTTGGGACCACCTATTCCACTAAAGGCTGTGCCACCTCCTGTCATTGAAACCAGATCCCTCTATAACACAGGTCATCATAGTATTTCCCTGTAAACACTTGCACGGGTTCTCCATAACTTCATGTGCAAAAGGGCAGAGGAAAGAAGCAAATGGTCACCTTAGCTTGGCCTGAAGTTTAAGGATGTCCACGAACACAGCTCAACCCACTCCAGCAACACACATTTAACAAATACTCAGAAGGGCAAGGCACACTACTTGCCACTAGATAAAAGCCATTTAGAAATGAATTCCTCTGGCCTCGCCAAGCTTTCAGATACTGTAGACCTGGCCCACATTTTGAGAGCAATCTCATGACAGACCCTGAGTCAAAACTCCCTAGTCAAGCTATTCTAAAATTTCAGGCTCACAGAAGCCCGAGATAACGGATGCTTGCTTGTTTGAAGCCACTAAGTTTTGGGATCATCTGTTGTGCAGCAGTGGATAACTTATACATCAATGGATGGACAGATAAACAAACTGTGGTATATCCATACAATGGGTACCGCTGAGCAACAAAAAAGGATGAGCTACTGATACACACAACATGCTTAAAACGTCTAAGCGATTACAGAGTGAAAGAAGGCACACACGCGCGCACACACACACACACACACACACACACACTTACTGTATGACTCCGTTTATATGAAATTCTAGAAAAGGCAAACTCAACAATAATGCCAGAAAGCCAACAATGATTGCCCAGAGATGGGGAAGAAGCAAAGAAGGTGGAGGAAGGAGAAGTTTATAAGTGGAAGGGGCTTAATTGTTATATTCATTCATTGTATTGCGGTGATAGTTTCATGTCAAAACTTAACAAGTTGTACCCTTTAATTGTGCGCTATTTATGTCAATCATACCTTAGTAAAGCTTAAAAAATTAACTTTTGGGGGTGCCTGGATGGCTCAGTTGGTTAGGCACCAGACTCTTGATTTCAGCTCAGGTCATGATCTCACGGTTCATGAGATCAGGCCCCGCATCAGGCTCTGAGCTGACAGTGTGGAGCTCAGTTTGGGATTGTTTCTCCTGTCTCTGCCCCTTTCCCTGCTCACACACTCTCTCTCTCTCAAAATAAATCAATTTAAAACAATAACTTTTAGAAAAGTGATCATTATCTCCATCCTACAGCACTCGGATTTGGAATGAAGGACAGTCATTTAGCAGCTAGGATAGCACGTGGTGGAGGAGGGGTGGGAAGTTTCTCTCCCTCTCTGTCTCTCTCCCTCTCCCCCCACCTCCCACTAGAGGGCATCCTTGCTAGAGTCTTTTCTGTTTTTCCTTTTCTTTTGTTAGCCTCCCTTAGCCATTAGATTTGCCTCTGTTATCTCCTCTGAAACTTGGATTCTTTCTAATTAACACTGATACATTGAAGATCTACTCTGGATCTCTCTTCTAAGTGATTTGGCCGAATGATCGACTTTTCACTTTTCAAGTTATCTATTTCCAATGTATAACTTCCAGGATTACAAAGATTTAAACTGACATATGAAGTTCTTTGTTAAGTACCTAATACACTGTAATTATCACATTAATATTATTGTTACAAGTGTAAAGTTGTTTTGCTCTTCCTAATAGACATTCGAGAATTGTACCTTCACCGTCCAAGGAACTTTATTTTTAAATAGCCGGATAATCAGGTCACTGTGGGAAAGGGGTGAGTTGGAGTTAACCATTAACAAACCCTTTGGGAGTTCAGGTAGCTGAATAATGTTCTTTTTCGGCACCTTAACATAGCCTTTCTTTGCTTATAGAAAGAAAAAAATCAATGTTGCCTTGGGGTTAGAGAAGCCAAGCACAGGGGAGAAGGCCCCCTGGTTTTATAATTTGTGGACAAGTGCAGATTCCCCACCTCACTTCATGTGCAGCAGCACTGTGTTGTAACAAAGGAAGGGACCCTTACCCCCTTCCTACAGATGAGAGAGTCCATAGGAAGCCAGAGGAGGGGACTTGCCAAATACCAGACAAGCTGGTATTAGAATAGGTGACCCTAAATCTTGTACATTATCCATAAGACTCAAATATTTAAGATGAAAGACTGGTTAGGAAAGAGCACGGGATAAGGAAGCACTATGTGACTCAAAGTAAAGAGCGATGTTGTATGAAGATACAGAGGGGACTCCAGGTCGAGGTTTTATTTGAATACTGTGGCCTCTACACATCAAAAGAGAGTGATCAAGCAAATCATAAATGAATCACAACTAAATCAATTACTGGATCCTTTAGGTGCACTTCGTTGAATGGGGGACATGCCCACGTTTGAATAATATTACATTCAAAAGCAGAAAAGAACAATTTCGTCCCAAATATGTTTGGTGACAGGAGTCGAGAGAGGTACGTCAACACATGAATGGTAGTGATGTTCTTTCCGGTGTTGAGATGATAACGGGCTTAATTCTTCAGTCAATTGTATGCCTTCCCACTCTTGCACTGTGGACATATAGTGCTGGCCTTAGTACAAGAAAAAGAATCATTTTTCAAGGGAACACATAGTTCTGAGAGCCATGCTACACGATTTCCTGAATATTTGGCCCCATGTGCTGTTGTATCAATTCCAGCAGCAAAACCCGCACAAAGGGCATTTGTTACAAACCTGATGCTCCCAGATTTACCTGGAATACTGTGCCCGTTTTGGCAGTGCTGGAGAGATGAAGCTGGAATAGGCTTAGCAAAAAGCTGGGGCAGAGAACAAAGGAAGAGGAAATTTTGCCATATGGCAGAGAGGAACTCATTTAAAAATCAGGAGGCTTCAGTGCAGACAAATCAAGATGAAGGGGGTCTGAGGAAAATAACAGAGGTTTATAAAATAATCTTTCATATATGTGAAGGTCTGAATCCCACAAGATATTCATCTCTCCAATAACAACTGTTTTATTCATCTTTTTATTCACAGGGACGTGCATAATATCGGCAAATGGCAGGTGCCTGAACTGCATTGTAGTTTATAGGTTGAATAAACATGAATGTATCCAATGTATCTTAAAGACTAATGTGGACTCATTGGGTGAAACCCTAAAGGAAGATTTCAATTTAAAAAAAATGGTCTTTTTTTAAATGTTTTTATTTATTTCTAGGAGAGAGAGAGAGAGGGAGACACAGAACTGGAAACAGGCTAGGTCAGAGAGAGAGGGAGACACAGAATTGGAAACAGGCTCCAGGCTCTGAACTGTCAGCACAGAGCCCGATGTGGGGCTCGAACCCACCAACTGCGAGATCATGACCTAAGCGAAAGTCAGACGCTTAACCGACTAAGCCACCCAGGAGCCCCCAAAATGGTCTTTTTTCATGACAAGCAGTGAATATGAGTAAATAACTGGTTTCAAAGAAGGATGTGGGCAGATAGCAAGGTCTGGTAAGAAGGGCTTAGGGGAGGGGCAATATCTGAAAATAACAACATGGTGCGGTCACCTCATGAAGGATGATCATGTTCTCCATGACAACAAAAGTATCTCTTTGGTACATTTGTATGAAAAGGGAAATTCAGATTCTGTATCAACATAATTCCAAGTAATAGTAAAGGCAATCACTATGTAGCAAGTACAATGTCCTACACACCGTTCTAAGCATGTTTTATATATATATTTATATATATATATTATATCTATATATA
>NW_027528417.1:9999864-10146967 GCF_008692635.1 Crocuta crocuta | reverse complement strand
TTTCAAATGTCCTTGTCAATAGGTATGATCTCTCTCCTTCCCCTCCCCTTCATTTTACCAGGGAGGGGACTGAAGCACAGAAGGTTGCAATGATTTGCCTAAGGTCACACAGCTAGGAAGGAGCAGAGTCAGGATCTGAACTCAAGCCATCTGGTTCTGGAGTCCGCATTCTTAACTCCAAATGTCTTTCAAGGAAACACAACAACAACAATGTGTAAACCTATGCACGTATGAAAAACTTGTTTACTGCTCTCCTTTCTTAAAGCCATGGTGGTTTTTTTTTTTNCTGAGCTAGCTGTCAGCACAGAGCCCGACGCGGGGCTCGAACCGACGAACCGCAAGATCATGACCCAAGCGAAAGTCGGACGCTTAACCGACTAAGCCACCCAGGCGCCCCTTTTTTTTTTTTTAATTTTTTTTTTTTTAATAAAGCCATGGTGGTTTTGCCTTTCAAAGTAAGTCAGTCAGCAGGGGAAGTGTGACTTCACTTTTTACCCCCTTTAACTGCCACGGCATCAAATACTGTTAAAGCCACACAATAGATGGAGTTCTCCAACAAGATGTCTAATCTTGATTCGCTTGACATTCGGATTTCTTTTACAAATACTACCCTTTCCACTCAAATTATCAAATGTAAAGAAAGAACAACTCTCCAGACGATTAATAAGAAAATAAGAACTGGGTCACCATATGTGAAACAATTTTGGGATTTGATTTGAGCTCTCCTATCACTGTGAAGTGAGTAAGCTCATATTATTCCCACCTGCAAAGGAACAGCCTTCATGAACTACATTTTCATCACACAGACACACACATCCACTTTCTATAAGAATGCTCAGCCCATCTGCTCACATTTAAAAATATAAATTGAAGAACTCCCACGCTTGCCTTGGTTTGTAAAATGTCTATCACCAAATCTTTATTCTAAGACTATGGCTTCTTTTCCTTTCCCTTCTCTTTTAATGG
Organism: Crocuta crocuta; assembly: GCF_008692635.1. NCBI lineage: Eukaryota > Metazoa > Chordata > Mammalia > Carnivora > Hyaenidae > Crocuta > Crocuta crocuta. The sequence goes on along the minus strand of NW_027528417.1, from coordinate 10,146,001 downwards.
CTTTCACTAGTTTTCTTTCCAATACCTGGTGGGCATCAAAGTTCTCTGTAATAGACGATGATCTTTAGAGTGCAGGGTTTCAATGTTACTTCCATCTATCTGTCTTTGTCTTGAGGACATTCTTTACTATTTGGAAAGCCTGCTACGAAGTCTGTTTCCAGGAAGGAAAGTTAGGATGTTCTCTCTCCTCAAGGTGCAAGCCTTGGCGAAATAATACTATGAAAAACAGCTCTTAAAAACAAGAAAAGACAGAATTGTGCAGGCAGCTCTCATCTCAATTTAAAGCTCATTCCCTCAAGACACATTTAAGAGATTAAAAATGAAAATGTGCATACGTGTTTCTGAGCAAAGGGGTAGACATACTTGCTGGGGTGTGTAACCCCTCTGTTCCCAGAGAAATAGCCCCCTCAGGCTGTCAGGCTTAGGACACTCAAGAACTATATCCACATTTCTGTAAACCACATTCTATTCTTTAAAAGCCTCAAGCTTAATGTTCATTCATCCATTCTTTCTTTCATCCATTCACTTATTCATTCATTCAGTCGAATGTACCGTAAATTCATCTGATTGTACTGAGTGCCATTTGCTGAACATTCGCATAGACAATAGAGGGACAGAGAGGATAGATCGTGCGGCCTGGCCTCCAGGAATTTACAACCTCTAGCGCTGGGTCTTCTGACTTCTAATTCAGTGCTCGCTTTTTTCTTTTTCTTTTAAAAACCTCAGACATGCGATGTTGTGGCTGAATTCTTTATATGTTTTACTCACTCCCTTTTGTGAAGGTCCTTTATGCAAGATCTTATGCAATGAACCATTCCAACTTCCAAACGGTGTGCAGTGTCCCTGGCTGCAGAAGTGACCGCCAATCCGTGGTAGTAGAGCAAACTACTGGACTTTGTCATGGAGTCAAGATTTCTGCATTTTGTAAATGTTACCAAAATCCGTTTTTTTAAAAAATGTTATCAGAAACTAAAAACTGCTTCAGGCTTTCCCTGAAGGATTTTTTTTTTTTTTAAGATACAGCTAGAGATCACTGAACCAAGCACAGACTTTGCTAAGGGAATGTGCCATCCTATTCAAATATTAGGCCTTAGAGTATGGGTCCAAGTCAGTGTATACCTCCTGAGGGCAAATGGTCTATGTTCTATATGCGAGGCTCTTCAGTGAATGCTTTTTGGTAAAGAGTCTTAAAAGACACTAATTCATGTTGGTGATTGTTTAATTGGAGGTTGGGTTGTTTATTTAAAATACACGGTACATTTGATATGAAGCAAATAACCAGAGATACATATAAAATGTCTATTAAAATGTTCTCTTTCCATCATACAGAAAAATGGGACACTCTATATTCAAGGAGTGGGGACTGGTTAATTATGAGATTCTAATTACATAGATAATTATACCGCCATTTAACATTATATAGAATTTCAGTGATGTGAGCCAGTAAACACAATTTATGACTGAATAAATTAGGTAGAGAACTATGTGATCCAAAGTATGTTAAAATGTATTTCAATACATCATTTAAAAGAGACAGGAATAATATATGTGAAAATGTCAAGCACGTTAATTCTTTTTAAAATTTTTTAATGTTTATTTTTGAGAGAGAGAACGAGTGGGGGAAGGGCAGAGAGAGAGAGGGAGACACAGAATCCAAAGCAAACTCCAGGCTCCGAGCTGTCAGTGCAGAACAATGCAGGGCTTGGACCCACGAATCTCGAGATCATGACCTGAGCCATAGTCAGCTGCTTATACTACTAAGCCACCTAGGTGCCCCAAGAATTTAGTTCTGATCAATGAGACACCCTAAAATTCTTCAATTTTGTCATGCTCTCTCTAGTCAAGGTCTTCAAGTGTTCTTTCTGTTCCCTGTATTGAAACACTCAACTCTCATGACTTTTTCATGTAAAGAACTTGTACTCATCCTTCACGCATCCACTTAGCTCTCACCACCACCCCCCGGGCTCCATCTTCACAGATGCTCCTGTTGTATCTTTCAATGGCACTGAGCACTCTGCCCATCCTACATCTATTGCACATTTTCTCCATGAGATAATTACCTCCTTGAAGACTTCCGCTCTGCTTGTTGGGCTTAAATCTATGATACACACACGTGGTCTAACCCACATGATTCATATTTAAGACAAATTTATGAAGAGAGTAAATAAATTGTTTTATATGCTTCTTATCACTTTTCTGGATTATACAGATTTTTGTCACTAAGCGTCTTTTGCAAGTTGAAAAACGGTAAATGTTGTAAATGTTGCTATTGCCTTTGGAAATCTTTGTTAAAAATCTAAGCCAGAACATGCTAGGCAAATTCAATTTTTTGTTCTTCAGAACTCAAATGGCTCAATGGATTCCTAATTCATCTGAGAAAACCATAATTTAAATTTCCCTGTATCTTTCAGAATCTAAGTGGCACAGTGAATTTTTAATTCACCCATGTGATAAGCACATGAGCCTCTAAAATACCATCATGTTGGATTAGCAAGAAAGATTATGAGCAGATATGAAAATTGCCTAAAACTGTGAATGTCTTATTCTCTTTGGGTATTCAAGTGTCTTGATGGACTTAGTCTTTACTCATTGACAATATTTCTGTTACATTTGTACTTATTAAGAATTTGTGGGCAAATAAAATACAGCTAGGTCCAGTAAAATAGGGTCCTTCTGAGCCCTTGACTTCTAGGGAGCTATATATAACAACTGTGCAGATGCTAAACTGAGTTCAACATATTTCGCCAAAAGCGGTAGGCTTTGCCATTTTATTTCAGAATTACTCAAATTATGACAGCTTTAAAAATAGCTTTAAGCCTTTAAAAATAATTGTGGTTATGTAGTTAGAACCTCTATAAAGTTATTTTTAGGCTCCTAGGCGATCTTAGACTATTAATATAAAAAACAATTTTATGCTGGGGTTTTTTTTTATATTTCCTTCCAGAGCACATTCCATAAATACAAATGGGAGTAACTGGCCTATGAGCGAGGGGGAAAAAAGATTTACATTTTTAAAGCTAAGCTTTGCGTCAATAATATGGTTGCTTATTCTATTCCTGGATTATTATTTCCCCACTTAACGCATAGCTTAGCAAGCAAGGAGGTAGATGAGGTGGGCCCTGACAAGAATGAGGCCTCTTGGCCACTAAGCCCTGTAAGACGTGGTCTAGAACCAAGAGAAACACCACATTAGAAGTGAGGGTGGTCCTCAAGGTCTAGAGCCAGCACGGCTGAACAGTTTTCAAGCACGGTGGAGTCTCAGACCGGATGGTTGGTGATAGTAGAAGATGAGGCAAGAAATGCTTTTTCAGAAGATACAGGAAAGCCCTTGAGCCGAGATTAGAGAGGTTTGGGAGCGACCTGAACAGGGTGACAAGGCATGTGTCAGGTCAGAGGCCTCTGTCTGCCTTCAAAGCTTCATTGGACGCCCCCCGCTGGACGTCCTGAAGGCTACCCACCCCCAGGCTCACCCTCACTCTCCTTCCTTTCTTGCCATCCTAGCCTCAACACAAACACAAACGTTCTATAGTCCTTCTTCTTTATTAAAGAGCTTTTTAAATTTAAATTCCAGGATAATTAGCATACAGTATTATACTAGTTTCAGGTGTACAATATGGCGACTCAATAATTCTGTACATTACTCAGTGCTCATGATAAATGCATTCTGAGTCCCCTTCACCTATTTTCCCCACCCACCTGCCATCCAGCCTCCCCCTCACAACCACCAGTTTGTTCTCCACAGTTAAGAGTCTGGTTTTGTGTGTGTCTCTTTTTTCTTTGTTTATTCATGTTGTGTCTTAAATCCCGAATGTGAATGAAATCATATGATAGTTGTCTTCCTCTGACTGACTTACTTCATTAAATGCTCTTCATTCTTGACTCTGTAATGTTCTCATTCTGTTCCTCCTACCTTCCCTTCTGGTCACATATAGTGTGTCCCAAATGAGATTCTATGTGTTCCTCCATCTTCCCAAACATTCCTTTTCCTTCAAGGCCTTCCTCACACCTCATCACCCCAGGAAGTGACCATTGATTGCTGGGGCTCGCGTTAATTTCTGCCATTACTACATCTTTATTTTACACATTGTTAAATGATACATGGTTTGTCATCTGACTGTACACTGCCTCAAATAACATGCATCTTTAATTTCTCTCAGAGTCACTGGGGAACACAGCTCTCATTGTACTTCTGTTGTATTCTCCAAAGGACCTAGGACAGTGTGGAAATGTAGAAGGCACACAAGATATAAGGTGACACACGCTGATTGTTTCATGATATCAGTGCTTAAAATAATTTATACTTTTAAAATATTATTTATTTTCGAGAGAGAGGGAGAGCGAGAGTATGCACACACATGAGCAGGGGAGGAGCAGACAGAGAGCCAGGGAGAGAATCCCAAGCAGGCTCTGCATTGTCAGCACAGAGCCCATCACAGGCCTCGATCTCACGAACCATGAGATCATGACCTGAGTTGGACACTCAACCAACTGAGCCACCCAGGAGCTCTATAAAATATACTTTCCAAAGCATCTTCACAATATGACCATTTTCCTTTTCTAGAAAAAATATAATTGACCTAAAAAACCTGAGCTCATAATTTTTAGAAATACTTTCTATGTATTCTAATAGAAACTAATAGAAATCATGAAGGTGACTAAGGTACTTCTGAATTCAATAATCTTAGCAATGAGTGTGAGACTCCCATTGAAGTCAGTTTGGTTTGCATTAGTAGTAATTTTCTGAAATGGTAAGAATAGTTTTAAAAATTCAAGACATGGATATTCAGTCCTAAGTAAGAGCAGAAACAGATAAAAACAGTTTTGAATTTGCAAATGCCAAATCTGGCTTTTTCTAAAATGAATTAGGGGGAAAAAAGTCCTTAACTTTCAGACCCTCTGACTTCTTACTTACAGAGGTACTTACACGCCACAGAGCCAGCCTGGTCACAGCCTAAACCACCTGAACTGTGTCCCTGGGTGTGCCCATACTTGGACAGGTATCTAGGGGATGCATTACTACCAGGGTCAGGCTTGTTTTACAGAAATATTACCTCCTAACCCTGTGTTTCAAATTTAGTTTGTTTTACAGGCTTTAAAAAGCTGTATCTGAAAGCATCATTTTATCTTTTCCTCTGGTAATTTAAATCCTGAGGAAATTCTGGTCTAACGAGCTTCCAAAAGCCTGCTGAGCTCTGAAGAACAAGGTTCCGCTGACTTAAAAAAAAATCTGAGCTCATAGTCTTAGCAATACACAGGAATATCAAATTGATGTACATTGAATCATGGAGCTGAATGATGAAGGTGTTTCTGAATTCAATGAGAAACCATTTAAGGGATCTGGGACCAGCTTGATCTCATACCTCCTCTGGCATTTCCTATGTTCTTTGTTAGAAGGAGTAGAAGAAATAAACAATTACTAGTAGATTAGCCAGAGTAATTATTACTGCTCTGATACCTTTGATAACCCTTCAAATCACTGGTCACTGATGGCATGGCTCCCAGATTCTCCCACCTGTATGTGTGTGTGTGTGTGTGTGTGTGTGTGTGTGTGTTTCCTTTCTCATGACTGAGATCCTGACCTGAGCCAAAATCAAAAGTCAGGTGCTTAAGAGACTGAGTCACCTCTTTTCCCCACATTTATTGTTTTCTGTCCACAAAGACATAATGGGAAGAATTTTTATCTAGAAGTTACATGAGCAATCCTTGCAGGAAAGAGGTCCAGAGAGGGCTACAGAGATTCCAAGGCCTCTGTCCAGGTCAGAATTACCTCTGAGCTCAGAAAGAGACTCCAATCTGTGGATTTAGAGCTTGAGGCTCTTTACATCTAATGGGCCACCTCACTATTGTTCTCAATGGGGAGGTTGACTTCTTCTAGTAACATATCAGATTTTCAGCCACATTTCCTCTATTTATGCATGCTTCATGCCTGACTTTATCACAAAAATTTGTACACACAATCTGATGCCTTATCCATCTAGTTTGTGCCAGCCTGTACTGCACTACCTGCTTCCAAACGGTCTTATTAGCTTCCAAGACTTTCCTCTTTCTCTGTTCCCACTGATTGGTAAGGCACCTCCTTAGGTCCCAAGTCTCTCTTGGGCTATTACTCAATGCTGCTCTTCCTCTGTTGATGAATTCTTGTAAAGCCGCCAGCAATATTCTGATCCTCCACAAAGAATGTCTCCAGACATCTCTGGAATACGACATCTGCTTTCCAACAGTTCATGCCAGCTCCTAACTGGGTGTCTTGTTGAAGCCAGTCGATCAGTTAAAGATAAGATTGTGGTTAAATTATTTACAGGTAGTTGCCATTCTGAAAACAGGCTTATTCTGTTGGATTCAATAGCAAGTGAGAAAAGGTCACTTTGTTCTCAAAAAAAGTAAGAGTGTCAATAGCAAAAGTAATTCAATATCTGAAGAATAGACTGCAAGCCAAGTCAGTTTTTTTTTTTCTAGGTCTGAACCAAATGACACATACAGAATGCCTAACAAACACTGGTCACTGTGATTCCTTCTGTTTATACTGGCTTCATTGTCATTTTAGACTTCACAATAACGTTTGGGGCTAGAGGATCTAACCCAGGTCTGTCCAACTCCTAATCTCTGTATTTCTATAATACACAATGAAAATTCGTCTCTTTCCAGCTGGGGCTAGGGGTGGGGAGTAAGGGAAGCTTTGGGTATACAATCAAATCCAACTCTCAGTGTGGTTTGGCACCACCTGGTGGCAATTGTCCTGCCCCATTTAAAGGTCATGAGAAAGTCTAGGCCCAATAATTGGTTGGGTCTTCCAGATAGCAGCAGTGATTCTGGTACCTGTCTCACCAACTTGGCCCAAGGACATTGGACTTGCAGAATTCTGGACCTACTCTTCATCTCCCCACTTCCTGAGGAGAGGTCACCTGCCATTTCCTGCCCTCCATGAACTCCAACCCCCCCACCCCCACCACACACACACACACACACACACACACACACACACACACTATGCTTTCCCTGACCACCAACCAGCAAAATAATAACTGTAGGAGGAATACCGGAGCCAGCAGCCAATTGTGTTGTATGGACATGGGAAAGGGGATTAACTGTCTTACACAAATGGAATATTATGTCCAGGAGTTCAGGTTTACTGATGAAATCCCATGAGCACTTATGTTTAGCTGAATACATGTATATATATTTAGTTGAAATCTAGCAACATTTCTAGCAGCCTAGTTAAGAGAGTATATAAAAGTAGCTATAATAACATGTGAAAATAATATGTTGTACTGGGTCTAAATTTTTAAAAGATAAGAGCTTAGTATTAGAAAGCAGAAGTCACTCATAAAAAATAATTATCATCATGATTACTATATATAAAATATGCCAAACATATGTGTGAAAAGTTGCCATACAAAAATTGAATGAAGATGTAGGCAGCCATTGCGTACTACACACTAATCATTTTATTACTGTGGGGGAGGGCTGTGGATAACTCAGATGAGATAGGCATAGGTAACAAACAGATAAGTAACACGTAATATCCCTTAAATTTGATCCAGAGAATTACCCAAATCACTTGGAATATTGAGGCAGACAGACTTACCTACATTGGTTTCCTGGGTCTGCTGTTTACTAGGCTTGTAAATTTATAAAAGTTCATTTTTCTAAACCCCAATTTCCTCATCTGTATAGAGGGCACGGTAATATCCATCCTGTTGGTTGTTACCAAGATTAAATAAAACAATGTAAATGAAGGGTCCAGCAGAGTGCCTGCACATAGCAAACCTTCAATAAATAGTAGTTGTACAATTAGCTGTGGCTATTGGCATTATTATTATATTATTATTATTATTATTAATTCAGAAATGGTGCTTGAAAAAAATGGCTCCAATATCACTATAAGTGCTTGACTGCCTCTAACACGTTCTCTGTTGCAAGATAACTTCACCTGAACTGGATAGAGAACAAGAAGCCAGAAAGTGGGGCTCTCTTTTCCTGCACATGAAGGTATCAAAGAGTAAATTTTATTTCCTTACTTTAGTAGAGAAACCGCAGTTAATAACTTGCAAGTCTAGGTAACTCCACAGAGATCCATTAGTATCTGTTCAAAATGTGCATATATCTAGCTGCAGACTAGATCAAGCTCATTTTTGCTCCTTTTTAAATTATTCAAGTCCTGTTAGTCTTCCTATTAAATTTTTTTTTAAATGTTTTATTTATTTCTAGGAGAGAGACACAGAGAGAGAAAGAGACAGCGTGAGCAGGGGAGGGTCAGAGAGAGAGGGAGTCACAGACTGAAACAGGCTCCAGGCTCTGAGCTGTCAGCACAGAGCCCGACGCGGGACTCGAACCCATGGACCACGAGATCATGACCTAAGCGAAAGTCGGACGCCCAACCGACTAAGCCACCCAGGCGCCCCTCTTCCTATTAAAATTTTAACAGTTGTACTTCTTGTAGTATGTACATGTTTCCCTCTGTGTTTCTCCACTATAACTCTAACAATTTGTTATTTCATAAAGAATCTAACACAATGGTTCTTAAACTTTTTGGAGTCACTGACCTCTGGAGAGTCCCCTAATAATAATGTATAATATATAATATAATACATTGCATTATATACGCACACATTCTAAAAATACAATATATTCATGCATTGTATACACCAACTATATATCACATGTAGTACATACTACATACATAGTATATGTATACTTAATGTGTACATATATTACACTCATGCACACTCACATACACAGTGTAGCTTGTCTACATTCAGGAAACTCAAATCCTACTCAAAAACTCCAGGTCTTAAATCAATTTCAGAATCATATTAAATCTTTGAGATTAATGCCGGCAAGGCCTTCAAAGGAAAAGTGCTGTTTACATTCTCTCCATCAAGCACTTCTCTCAATGAAAAGATATTGCCTTCTGGTAGAAATGGAGTCACTTAACCTTCAGCGTAGAAGTTAGGTAGGAGTGGTGTTCAAAACGGGTACCAATCAGTCCTCAGTGGCATCAATCAATCAGAAGGCATGCCATTAGTGCTCAGGTGAGTTCCTGGGGGCCCGTGGCTGTTTCAGGAGTTCACCCATTTAGTTCCTGGACTGTAGAGGGAGGGAAAAGATCACCCCTGGCAGAGGGTGAAGGTGGTGGGGGTACGAGAGTCTTGGGACAGCAGAATGTGGTTGTATTTCAATGTTATTCAACATGCAGGACTCCAACATTGGTGGGTCCCACCTGAATACCAGCTCTGTGTTCAGATAAAATGATGAAGAAATAATTTCACACTCAAGAACAATTCATGATATCCCTGCAAATGTGAGGAAGGCTAATTTTGTAATCCTAAAACTTTGTAGTAGTAGATGAAGCCATCTTCACAGGAAATGGTTGGAAAAAAAAAAAAAACTTATTTTTGCTCTCTCTTTGGCTATTTAATTTAGTTATTGCATCAGTGAGTATTATTTGAGCATTCATGATTTCCTTGTATGTTATAGCACTTTTTAAAAAGATATATTAAGGAGGGGCACCTGGGTGGCTTAGTCGGTTAAGCGTCCAACTTTCGCTTAGGTCATGATCTCGCGGTTCATGGGTTCGAGCCCCGCGTTGGGCTCTGTGCTGACTGCCAGCTCAGAGCCTGGAGCCTGTTTCAGTCTGTGACTCCCTCTCTCTCTGACCCTCCCCAGCTCACGCTGTCTCTCTCTCTCCTAGAAATAAAATAAAAATATTAAAAAAAAAGATATATTAAGGAATCCAGAATATGGTATTATATAATAAAAAGTAATAATATAATAATGGTGACAATGAACAAAAGTAAAAGTTACTTTATAATAATGCCAACTTTTGTGCCTTAGACTTCACATGTTATTTTTCATACATCAACTTTTAATCCATTCAGCATCCTAGGATACAGGGATTACTATCTCTACATTAGAATTTTAAAGTTCAGAAAGTTAACTCACTCAGGTCTACACAGCTGAAAGCAGAAGACGATACTCATAATGTAATCTGAGTTCGGAGCTCTTTCTACTATATAAAACATCCTGGAATTCTTGGGGGGTTTTCTTTATGCATAAAGTCAATATGTAAATTATAGTATTCTAGAGGTTAAAGCATTAGTGATTGAATGAAAAATATGATCATTTTATCTTAGTAGCAGATGTATGTATTTGTGATCACTTCTTTAAGATGTAATGCCAGAATCTTTCATACCTAAGATCTGAGACTAAAAGGAACACGATAGAGGTCCCTGGAAATTTGCGTCAACCTGCTACTAGGGTCAAGAATTTCCTATTTTGGGGCACCTGGGTGTCTCAGTCAGTTAAGTTTCTGACTTCCACTCAGGTCATGATCTCTGGTTGGTGAGTTTGAGGCCCACATCAGGCTCTGTGCTGACAGCGTGGAGCCTGCTTTGGATTCTGTGTCTCCCTCTCTCTGCACCTCCATCACTCTTGCTCTGTCTCCCTCTCTCTCAAAAATAAATAAACATTAAAAATTTTTTAAAGAATTTCCTGTTTTATTCACTCATTTTCAAAGCCTGGCCATACAATGTTGTGTCTAAAACAGACCAATCGGCTCGTGGCCCTAGGGCTTTACCATTAGAAACTAATTGCTACCAGAAGTGGGTAACAGACCATTTATATAAGCAGAGTGTGCTAAATTCACAGAAGATATAACATTCTCAGAGATGTGCAAAGCATACTGTTTTGAAACGAAATAGAAAGTTAGCTCACCAGAAGAAAACACTGCTCCATCTGTAGCTTGCAGAAAATTCTATTAGCCTATTTCTAAGCTTAAGACTTATCAGTGGCTGGTGTGTCTGATACAGAGCACCTGTTATGTAAGTTACTCTGGAATGCAGTAGGCTCCCTGGGCTGGAGGGAGGGAATGTCAGCTGAGGAAAAGCTGAGCCAGGAAATAGGAGAGATCTACAAACTCTCTGAATGCTCCCAACAGAAGTTAAGGGCCCATAGTCATCACCGTTAGTCCCACATTTTATGTTTTTTTAATGTTTATTTATTTTCGAGAGACAAAGAGAGACAGGGCGTGAGCGGGGAAGAGGCAGAGAGAGAGAGGGAGACACAGAATCTGAACCAGGTCCAGGCTCCGAGCTGTCAGCACAGGGTCTGACATGGGGCTCGAACTCATGAGCTGTGAGATCATGACCTAGCCGAGGTTGGATGCTTAACCAACTGAGCCACCCAGGCTCCTCTTTACTCCCACATTTTAATGAAAATGTGACTGATACCCAGAGGACAGAAATTCCTTTCTCAAGGTCACACAGGGGCTGGTGGTTTTCAGTGGAAGGGGAAATTTTTAGGAAAGGGACTGAGTAAACAAGTATTACATTTTATCGGTAAGGAGGGAGGAGGCAAGAAAAGGAAAGGAGGAGTCATTGTTCAGCACCTACCCTATAGCAGCTACACTGTAAGAAACTCACATTGCTCTTCTCTATAACCAAGACGTTGCCATTGTTTGTATGACTCTACAGGTGAGAAAAATGATCTTTAGATAATTTTTTTNCTGTCTCTCTCCTACAAATAAATAAATAAATAAATAAATAAAATAAATAAATAAATAAATAAATAAATAAATAAAAGAATGGATTCTGACCCTGGTTCTTCTATCTCCAATGCTGCTTCTTTCTACCCTACCATGCACTCAATCTGAAACTCAAGCTACAAATATCCACACTTCATGCAAAAACTATGGAATGACTATTAAAGTCTCAATGCCCTAGTGATTTATTCTGGAGCCAGTCTATGTATAGAACCCAGGAGGGGCATAGAATCAAAATATAAAGACTCTAGAGAGGGAATATAAGAGAAAAGTCTGAAACTATCAACAAAACTTTCGAAGCCTAAACTACCTTGCATATTGTTGGTAACGTATAGATGAGTTCTATCATCTAGAAAACACAGTTCTTAGGAAATTCCCTCCTTAAAATTTGAATTTGTTTATCCTTAATCAAAATTTGTGTTACTATATCAGTAAAAGCTTCAGAGAATTCAGGAAGGTTTATTAAAATTTGAAGGTTTTTCCTTTCAGCGGCAAAATATTTTTTTCCGGCAGTACAAAGGAATTGGATAATGTAGACAAGTATTCATTCCAAATCGAAAAGCCCACAGATCAAGTGGTGCTTAAAATTTGTTAAAAATCATTTACATATCCATCTTTCAAACACATCACTTCTCTTTTTGCTGGAAGGCCAAAGATGGAGGTTTCGGTCACATTATCTGTTCCCCCACATTCTATATCACGCAGCCAGCAGATGATCACGTGTAGCTTGCCACATTGTGTTGAATTCTTGATTTTGTGAAATACAGACTTCTTGGCCTCAGATCTTAAACTTTTCTAAAAATGGCACCATCAATTTATGAATCTTGATAAGGGCCGCAGATCCAGATAAATCAATGACTTGATTACTTGCTGTTCCCTGGGCATTCCTGCTCTTCCTCCTTCCTCTCCCACACACTTGCTCTGACAGCTCTCCGCATCTCAGACTCCCTCCCCTCCATCTCACTTCCTAACCAAACTCCAGCCCCTCCATCCATCTCCTTGGCCCAATGAGATTTCCTCTCTCCGTTTTCTATTCATATCCCTTCCTGCCCAGAATTAGAATACACTCAGTGTGAGCCTGAGTATCCTACTTCATCTGAGGAGGTCAGATCAGGGAGGGAAGTGGCACTTGGAGGAACCAGGCAGAATGTGGGCACCTGTTGGCACAGGACACCAACTCGGCAGCTTTTCCCCAAGAGGGCCTCTAGCTGCCTGCTATGTGAATGCCCTTTGAATGACTGGCTGGAGCCCTTTCATATGCAGTAAAACAAAACAAAACAAAACAAAACAAAACCTTAGGGACTGAATCTGCCACCACCAAAGGGGCTTAGCTTTAGGACATGTTCGGTGCCCAGTGTTCATGCCTTCAAACAGCTGGGCGTGAAGGAAAAGAGATGAGGAGAGTTCAGATAGTCTCGCCGTATTTTGTCAGGGACTAAACCAGAAAATGAAGAGGTGCTGATGCTGACGGGGAAAGGTGATGAAGGAAGGTCACTGTGGCTCCCAGTTTAATTTGCCTTATTCCAAAACATTTAAAAAAAATTTTTAAGGGGCGCCTGGGTGGCTCAGTCAGGTAAGTGCCGACTTCGGCTCAGGTCATGATCTCACGGTTAGTGGGTTCAAGTCCCGCGTCGGGCTCTGTGCTGACAGCTCAGAGCCTGGAGCCTCTTTCGGATTCTGTGTCTCCCTCTCTCTCTGACCCTCCCCTGCTCACGCTGTCTCTCTCTCTCTCTCAGAAATAAATAAAACATTAAGAAAATTTTGAATTTGCCTTATTCCTGCCACCCAGTGGGGCTCGGGCCCAGCTCTTTACCCTGAGCGAGGCCCCACAGTGGGCTGGTGCGCAGACACCTTTCTCATTCTCATTCACTCACAAGGTGAAAGTCATTCCAGACCCAATGTGAGCAAGGCGCTGCTGTGTCAGACGATGGGGCGAGCGGTAGGAAAAGCAAGTGTGGCTGAAAATGTTTAAGCAGTAATAGTCAGAAAGCCCAAATAACTTAGAGTTAAAGGAATTATAAAGATTTTCTGTGCAAGTCCTTCCTTCATCCTACAGACGGAGAATTGAAGACCGTGGTAGGAATGGGTGTGTGGGCAGAACTGAGGCTCCTACTAGACTGTTCCCACAAATACCATTGGAACCTAATAGCACTTTTTTGCCACAGTACCAAATCGCAATGATTTGACCAGAAAAATATATAAGACCAACTAAGGGACTGCTCTCCCCACTCTATTTTGCTACAGGTTTTGCAGACAATAAAAATAGATAAGGCAGAGGGAAAATTCTCTTCTAGAGGGAAGAACCCAGAATACTTGAATACCTTTCCCTGATTCAAGACGAGAATTACACCTGCTCCTTCTTCAACTCAACCGTAATAAACAGAAATTTTCTCTGGAGTGGTTTTTGGCCTTAGTGTTGTTAGAGACTGCATACATTTTTCAAAGCTCTGCTAGGATAAGTTCTCTTCTTTGGAAGAGGAGACTCTGTCCTTGTGAACTGTCCCTGTCTTTGCTGACATCTCCTGGGGCATAGCCTGAACTTATCTGGTCTTGGGTGTTGAATCCAATTCTTCTAGTCCGCTGCTCCCAGCATCTCTGATCTTGCGATGGATGCTGGTAAAGGGGTATTTATTCACACACTGTGTTCTAGTCCTGGCCACAGATCTTTTGGGTCACCTGGCTTTCTTTCCTCTTACCAATATCTCCTTCTCAAGGTTGTGGGATATTTGGGAGTTGCTCACCATGCAGAGAGCTTAAGAGTCTGAGAAGAGGTCCTCTTCTCCATGGTAGCCAGGCTCCTCACCCAACTGATGCTCCTCTACCATCCAAGCATCGTGCAGGATTCAGCACTTTTCTTTGGGAGTTATGCTTGCCCCACAGAACAAAACCCCTCTGCTCCATACGCCTTTGATATCCCGGAGCCGGTTCTGAGGCAACCGGGAAAGGGAATTTCTTAACGACTTGGTGCACAACAGGTCAACTCACAGCTCCTTCAGTCGCTCCTTGCTGCCCTTTGGTATTTTATGGTTCTGACTCACCATTCAGAATACATTCAAAAGCTGGTCCTTCCTCACCCCTCCCCCTCTACCATGATGGTCTGAGGCACCATCATCCCTCATTTGTATTATCGCAGTTGCCTCCTCTCTGGTCCCTCTGTTTCCTCCCCTGGTTCTCTGGAGTCTATATTCAGAACAGCAGCCACAGTGATTCCTTTAAAAATGCAAGTTACATAACCTCATTCCTCTGCTCTACAAAACCCTCCATTGACTTCCCATTCACTTCACTCAGAATAAAATCCAAAGTTCCGACGCTGACCTGAGAAACCCGAGGTAATTCGCCCTTCTCTCCTCCTGTCTGGCACTCTGCCCCCTCCACCTCTCAAGTCAGACCTGGGTGCAGGCTCTTCCCTTTGCTCAGACCCCAGATATCTGCCTGGCTTCTCCCTCACAGCCTTCAGTTCTGATCAATGATCACACTTCAGGGAGATCTTCCTTTCCTCACCACCATATGTACAATAGCAAGAATACTGCCTCGGTGCTCCTCCTTCTCTGTTTCTCTCTGTCCTTTGCTCCCCATGGCACTTATTACCACCTGACTTATTATATTTTTTTGTGATATAATTATTGTCTGGCTCCACCCATCAGGATGTAAACTCCATAAGAACACGTTATTTTGTTCACTACTGTATATCCAGAGCCCCGTCTGTTTTAGATACTCCATAAATAATTGTAGGATGAATGAATGAATAAATGGATGGATGAATTCCAAACTAGGATCCACCAAACGCTGCCTCTTTATATGCAAAGTCAATGCTTTGGAAGTGGAAAAAAAAAATCTCATAGAAAGTCCATTGGGTTTCAAGATGGTTTCCTCTTATCGTGCACTTTTAAAAGTCTATTTTGAAACTCGAAGCTGAGCATTGATTTCTTTGCTCCGGGTTGTATCTGCCCTCCCTCTGAGGTTTGAAAGATACTGGCTCAATGGATAGAAGGCTCTGGAACAAAAGGGGAAAACAAAGCAGGAAGAAAAATCCTCTCTTTTTTGAAAATCCTCTATCGCGTCTCAATACCTAAGAATGTTATAATAAGGACTTACATGGTTTTGGTCTTACTTTGCGTAGACACTTATTTCTTTCTCAGTCTTGCCTTGAATTCCTTAAATATTGATGGGGTAAGCAGCTTGTCTCTTAGGGTAAAGTCATGAAAGAAAGCAAACTGCAAGAAAGCAAAGCTGTTACAATTTTCTGAAGAACGCAGAGGGAGCTGAGGCCTGAAATATCTAGTAAGGACATTTGAACAAGAGACTGCCCTGTTAGCTCTGCTTTCACAGGCTGGATAATAGGTTTTAATAATGAAACACTGAGTGCTTAACTGGACACAGTGGAGAAAATGAATAGAATGAGTGGTATCAAGTGAGGAATAGAATATTTTCAGAGTTTGCGAATTCAGTAATGGCTTACACCTGAACTGTAAGTCAGCAATCCACAGCTATCTGGCTTCAAGCATGTGTTAATTTCGTCTGTATTTGTTAATGGGAAAATTTCACATGTCAGTCCTGATTCTCAGTCTCCGTTAAAGAAAAGGGAACTTCTGCCATCCTTACTTGTTAAGAGACATTATGCAAACATTGGAAATAACTCAGAAAGATTCCTACATACTCTTGCAGTCTTGATAGAGCATTACCTAATAAATCTTCCTAAGATTTATACAATGATCTCAAACCTGGATTAGACCTAGGCCCTAGCTTATAGGCATGCAATCTTGCTTGATTTGCAGTTTACTATTGATTAGGGCTAAGAGTCTTTAAAGTTAGATGTTAACTTGTTGAAGACTGATGGCTTACAAATTATTTTTGTCCAGTAGAAAAAAAAAAAACAACCCCAAAGGTTGTAGGGCATCAACCAGTTTTATAACTAACTTAATCTTATGTTACTTTCTTTCTTCTGTTGACTATATAAATATGACAGCCTCTCATTTTCTCCAGCTTTATCCAGCCTCCCATTAAACTAGCTCTATCATCTTGCTAGTTTCTTATTAATGAACCAAATTCATCTTTGACATGTGTTCACTATGTGTTTATAAGACAGTCATGTTTCTTTTAGAAAATTATATTTAGACCTGCTTCTCATTCCTAAATGGTAACCAATGGCTGAAATCACCAATAACTGCTCACATTAAGAAGGGTACCTCTCCAGTTCAATTATTCACTCCTCTAACACCCAATAATTTTACTCCCAGTCCTCTCCCTCATTCATGTGTCCTTCCTGACCCCTGTTAGCCTCACTGTTCATAACTTCTGACTTGCAACTTGAGGTTTTAGTAGAGCAGCAAGTTTTAGACTTGAACTTGCCTCAGAATCTCCTGGGAAGCTTGTTAGAACAAAGTACTGAGCCCCACTCCCAGAGTCTCTGACTCAGCAGGACTGAGACAGTGGGGCTCCAAAATTTGCATTTCTAACAAGTTCTCAGGGGATGCTGAAGGTAGTGTATAGGGACCAAATTGGAAAATCATTGCTGTAGCCAGTGGGGAGACTGACCTTGGTCTTGATGGGTGAGCAGCTATGAAAACACTGTAAGAATTTGACAAACTGAATGCAAGACACAGTAAAGTAAGTTTCATTTAAAAAACGTTTAAAATGTAAATTATAAAACATCTTTTTGCTTGATGCCTACTCCCCTTGAGAATCCTCTGTTACTGGTACTAACGAAACAAAAAGAGCAATTATTATAAATTTATTATAAAGTCAAGACCCAGCTGGGGCGCCTGGGTGGCTTAGTCGGTTAAGCGTCCAACTTTCGCTTAGGTCATGATCTCGTGGTTCGTGGGTTCGAGCCCCGCGTCGGGCTCTGTGCTGACTGCCAGCTCAGAGCCTGGAGCCTGTTTCAGAGTCTGAGACTCTCTCTCTCTCTGACCCTCCCCTGCTCACACTGTCTCTCTCTCTCCTAGAAATAAATAAAACATTAAAAAAAAAAAAGTCAAGACCCAGCTTAGTCATTCCATTTCTTTTTTGTCTTCATGTTAAGTTCTCTGAGGGCCAAAAATTCTTAGTAGCCTCCCCGGTGTGGTGTTTAACATCAACTCATGGTAAGAGCCTGGCAAATACCTAATGACGTGTGATTGATAAGTTCCTATGTATTCTTATGCTTTCCAAAGCCATTCATACTCATTACCTCATTCAGTACTCACAACAATCCTGTGAGGTAAACAGGGCATGTGGATGACACTCTACTACAGATAAGTATGTGGCTTTCTCTAGGACATGCAGCAAACCTGTGGCAACACCAGAGATAGCCCCTGATCTTTGGTCTTGCTCAGCAGGATTATTTACTGACACACAATGATGACCAGATTGATAATACCATGAGGGCTTATTGGAGGCCAAACGATTCTTAAATACAATTGAACTTGCAATGTACATGTTCACACATAGCAAAAAAAAAAAAATCTATTTTACCAAAGAATATATATTACATATAGGAGTTTGGCACTGGACACTTAAGAATAAGATAGTAATAGAGTCCATGCCACCAATTAATCAGCTTCAGAAAGGAAAGGAATGTGCTGAACTTTCTGGATTTGAAGGGTTTGCAAAGAGAAAAGATAGTTTGTGGACAGGGCATGGGTACGAGACTCAGACAAATCTCCCCTCTGCCTCTGACCACCTGTAAAAGCTTGAAAATTCATCTTACTTCTATGAACTTTAGTTTGCTTGCCTATAAAATAAATCATATGTATGTATTAAAACCTAAATTTCTTGTAAAGATGAAGCAAAAATCCAAGTAAAAATAGGAATGGACATATAAAGTACCTAGTCCAGCATCTTGAGCACTAATAGTACCCAAGAAGGGTACCCACCTCCTATCTCCCTTCCAATTCCTTGGAAGGAAAGGGGAATTTTCTGGGACTCCTAAGATTTCAGCATGTACAGAGATGTTGAATGCATAGCTATTATTCACTTCCACCGAATTCTCACAATTTTGTTGAATTTTTCAGACATCCAACCACAGCGTATCCCAGAAAAAGCAAATACAGGCATGTTATTGCAGTGCTGATACATTTCGCCATTGACTGCTACACTATGAAATCAGCAGCGCCTATTAGCACCATGGCAAGTGACTTCAATGGTTGTCAGGTGCAACATACTGTATTTGCATTTGATTGAGATGTGGCGCGGGAATCAATGTGAAAGAACAAGGCAACAGCTTGAATCACTGAGAAAAAGGAGAGAATACTGGATGAATTGCATTAATCCTGGATGCAGAAGTTTTATACAATTAGAAATGGCAGGAAAGGAAATATACATAATTATAGTCTGCATACAACTGGGAACAAATGGAAAGAGCGGTGGTGGTGGTGAGGGGGAAAGTGAAATCTGAGAAACCGGTCGGTCTGCATTCCAGACACAGGGAGATTTCCTCTCCAAACAGCGCCCTGGCTAGACTTGCCAGTTCTGTGTATGACAAAGCAGAAAACAAATGCACTGATTAAAGTGCTGAATTCATCCTCAGACTCCAATGCAACTACGAGGGGAGCATCAGTTGGACGGCAGCCTGGCGTTTCCAGGCAAACGGTACTGGGCTCGGTGGCACACCCAGAGTAGCTATGTGCATTTCCCTGGCGCATATGCTCATAAACGGTCAAGTGGGTAGGAAAGGTTGAGTTTGATTAGAACCGAGATATTAGGAAACAACA
Source organism: Crocuta crocuta (assembly GCF_008692635.1). NCBI lineage: Eukaryota > Metazoa > Chordata > Mammalia > Carnivora > Hyaenidae > Crocuta > Crocuta crocuta. The sequence continues at coordinate 10,126,771 of NW_027528417.1, read as the reverse complement.
CTCTGTTCCCCATTGTAAGAACATAGCAGGCTCCCGTCGTGCTGAAATGGACCACCCACAACTTCCCTGGGGGAAATGCAGTAGCACTTCTGTGACTTAGAGTGAAATATCAGCCTTCCCTAGCAACGCTCATTACCACATTATTGCAGATGTGCCACTGTTCTAAATTGTGTTATGGAAATCTAAGCACTATACTTACCAAAGCCTAACATTACACTGCCCCCCCGCCCCGGCCCCAATACCAACACCACCACAGAATAACAGCAAGAGGAAAACAAGCTGGATTTCTTGTGCATTACTGGAAGGGAGTATTTTATATTGTTTGGGACCTACGGGCTGGCTAATTCCTACTCAGCTACCTTTAGTCCTTCTACCTGACTAATATTTCATTCCTTGCATAATTTATAATAATTTCAAATACTTATTAAATGCTTAAGTGCTAGGGATGAGAAAAGTATTACATATGGATGACTATTTCCCCCTCTAAAGTACAAGCTACCCTGAAAGCTGAAACTCTGGTGGATTCATGAGCTTGGGGACAGGAGTGTTTTTGGTTTTGATATCCTTATGGAGAAGTGTTTCCTCAAACATACGTGTTTCACCTGCACACATCTCCTGAGACTTTGTTAAAACGCAGATTCCATGTCAGCCAGTCAGGCGTAGATCCTGAGAATATCTAGGTGATGCCCTAGGGCACATGGCACAGCAAACAGCAGATGCCTTATAAATGTTAAATGGACCAGAGTGAAGGTCGAGACACTTAGATGAGCTAACCATGTTCCAAATTCAGGGAACAGAATGCGCTAGCCAGGTTTCCTCCTTTCCTCTAGCTCTAAATTTTAACATACTGTTGAAGAACGTCAACTTTGGGATCCTATGGACCTGAGTGTGGGCCTTAACTTTGCCATTTATTATCTCAGACCTTGGATAAGTTAACTTCTCTGAACCACTATTTTCCTGCCTATAAAATGGCTGAACTACCTATATAACCTCTTAAACTATACCTAGCTCAGAAGGTAATTACATAGATTAAATTAACAACACACTTTATAGCACAGTGCCTGCCACCTGAGAGAGAATAAAAATGACAATATTATTATTATTGCTATTCGTATAAGGGTCTCCAATTTTCAGTTTCCTTTTTTAAAATAAAGAATTTATTTTTAAGTAATCTCTCTACCCAATGTGGAGCTCAAACTTACAACCCTGAGATCAAGAGTTGCGTGCCTTTCCCACTGAGCCAGCCAGGCGCTCCTCTACTTATCAGCTGTGAACCTCAGCAGAAGGATGAGAACAACTTTGATGGGAAAAAGATTTATTCATTTATTAAGCTAATACATATTTATTGAGGNAGAGAGAGAGAGAGAGAGAGAGAGAGAGAGAATCCAAACCAGGCTCCCTGCTGTCAGCATAGAGCTGGACACTGGGCTCAATCTCATGAACTGTGAGATCATGACCTGGGCCAAGATCAAGAGTTGTATGCTTAACCAACTGAGTTATCCAGGTGCCACAAGTGTACCTCATTTTAAAATAAGTCAGAAAACCCAGGCGCCTGGGTGGCTTAGTCAGTTAAGCATCAGATCCTTGACATCATCGGCCCAGATCACGATCTCACAAGTCATGAGATAGAGCCCTACATCAGGCTGTATGCTGACAATGCAGAGTCTGCTTGGGATTCTCTCTCTCCCTCTCTCTCTGCCCCTGCCCCTCTCAAAATAAATAAACAAAGTAAATCAGAAAATGATGCTGCCTCCATGTAGCTGACATTCTGCTGGGGAGGGAAAATCAATAAATAAACATATAAATAGTGATTAGTGATTTTTTAAAATGAAGCATCCAACTAGATGACTATTCTGGATAAAGCAAAACTATGGAGATAGTATAAGATTAGTGGTTGCCAGGGCTTAAGGGAGAGAGGAATGAACAGGTAGGGCACAGAGGATTTTGGTGCAGTGAAACTATTCTGCATGACGCTATGAAGGTGGTTACATGTCACTGTATATTTGTCAAAACCCAGAAAATGTACAACACCAAGAGTAAACCCTAATGTAAATGATGGACTTTGGTAATTATGGTGTGTCAATGTCATTTTGTCAATTGTAAAAAGTGTGCCATTCTGGTTAATATTGGGGAAGCCAGTTACACACGGAGGAGGGCAGAGGGTATATGGGACCCTCTCTGTACTGTCTGCTCAATCTTCCTGTGGACTAAAAACTCCTCTAAAAATAAAGTCTATTTAAAAAAAATTAATAAAGCAGAGTAAGGGCAGCTGGCAAGGAATGGGGGTGGGGGAGTGAGGGGCATTTGAGATAATGTGATCAGGAAAGTTCCCTCTGAGTAGGTGATATCTGTGCAAGGCATGAATGATAAGGAGGAACCAACAATACAAAACAATCCCTCACTTCTTTGCTAACATTGTCATCTCATGTTGTGTCTGTAGACACGAAGGTCACACACAATCTCAGAGGTATGTGTGTAGATGAAGTTGCCCCACTCTGAGAGGCACACAGTTGCTGCCAATGTATGTGTGCAACTCACTCACGAAAGGGCAACATTTCAACAGGTACCTTCTAAGAAGGTCTATGATACTACTATGCATATGGCCAGGTCAAACCATAGCTGCTTATAAATACTAGGCTTTTCTCATTGATTTGGTGCCATTTACTTGGCACTATCTAATCTATGTGCCATATATCTGACGCTCACAACTGCACTGATCATCAGGGGGAACCCATGACAAAATATGGTTATTCTCCTTCTACACAGGAAGAAACAAGGCTTACAAAGTCATACGAACTCTCCAAGGTCCTGAGGTTCTTAAAAACCAGGGCAAAGATTTGAACCCTGGTCCAGCCTGCCCAACAAGTTTGCAGCAAACTTCAGTGTTCCCTCTGACTCAAGAGTATAAACCTTCCTCCCCCCAAGCTGTGTGCTCTATCTTGGAGCAATCATGGGAGCAGGCTGAGTAAACCAGGCGATATGATGTTTATTACTGGAATGCAATAAGCGTACAAAGACACGGCTTCAAGGACACACACACGCGTATATGCACACACGTGCATATTTGGCTACACTTTCACCTTTCATCTCCTGATTGCTTCTCCACAATTTTTGAAATATTTTCATCATAGGACATAAAGGGATACATCATTAGTTAGCCATGACTGACAACTGGACATAAGACACCTGCTATCTGGCTAAGGATAGAAAAAAACCATACCAAGCTGCCACATCTCATAGCAGTTTGGGTGACATTCAGCTGTATCCAGGGAAAGCTGATCAGGGCACTTTGGCACAGTGTCAGAGGAGCAGTGTTGTTGAGAGGGGAGCTCGACCCAAGAGAGGGTAACTCGGCAACACGGCAAGGAAATCGAGGCTTGGAACAAGAATGAGAGGAAGGAGGGGAACATGCGGTATTTGGAGTCAGTGGAAGAAGAGGGATTTTAGAGGCACCAGGCTTGACTTCTCTTTTTTTTTTTTAATGTTTATTTATTTTTGAGAGGGAGTGAGAGACAGAACACAAGCAGTGGAGGGGCAAAGAGAGAGGGAGACACAGAATTGGAAGCAGTCTCCAGGATCCAAGCTGTCAGCAAGTACAGAGCCCAATGCGGGGCTTGAACCCATGAACCATGAGATCATGACCTGAACCACCCAGGTGCCCCCTTGAGTTCTCATCTTGCTCTCTGCTCACTGGAGCTTTGGTGTCTTTATAAAATGCAGACAGCAACACCAGAGTGAGGAGAGGCTAAATGTGATGCACTTGCTATTACGCACGCCTGACACATAGCGTGCTCCCCACAAACACTGGTTTCTTTGTTGACATAAAAGATTGTCTTTATTTTCAATCCACTGTTTAAGGAAAATAAAAAGACACATTTATTATCACTCTTGTTACTCCAGGTCATGCTTCATTAGTTTTATTTAAGCTCTTCATCTATTTCAATAGAATTTTAACCAAAAAAAGACATAAACCTTTTGTTACTGGAAGTTTTCTTATCAGCCCTGTCCACGTTAACACCAGCAAATAAGAATAGTTAACCTTCGCAGAGCATTTACTCTGAGTCAGCTGCCATCTTAAAGAGACTGAATTCAATCTCACGGATAACCTTGCTAAGTAGGTGCCATCATCATTCCCATTTCACAGATGAGGAAACTGCAGCACAGTGAAAGAAGTCATTTGCCCAAGTCTCACCTTTAGTAGGTGATTGTAGCAGAATTCAGAACATGACTTCATAGCTCTATAGCTTTGTAGACAAGGATTTACCAGAAGCAGAGGAATACGTACCAAATTTGATGCTTTGTCCCTCATGAGGAGCCATCAGCAAGATGCAGGGCCTCCCTTTTAGATCAGTACAGAACCTACTCTCCTGTACCAGAATCTTCTTACATTTCCGGTCAGATAAACAGTTCATGTTAGCAGGGACTAGACCGCCCAGCCAATAGCAAAGGCTGTGAATTCCTTCTGACCTTCTGAGAAGATGCTTTAACATCTAGAGGCAGATAATTCCATTATTTCTACTTTACTGTGAACCTCAAAATTGCTGACGATTAGATAATTCAGCCCTCTGGGAAGATCCAGGTCCCAGTCTTAAGTCTCTAAACCTTGTGCCAATTTGATAAGTGGTACAGACATAACATGGCTCTCTAGGTTGTCTAAATTTACCAGCTCTGTAAGATTTAATGCAGAAGGAGTCCATTATGGCATGGTCAGTCCAACATATTCTGGCACTTAACCAACTTAGCGAGGCAGCCCTAAATAGGAAGATACTAAAAAAAGGCATTTGGAAGAGCTATAATGGGCATCCAGCTTAAGGCAGAGAATCTGTAGTTCGTTGACTTTGGAAATTCTGTGTTCCTTCTAGATAGGGCTTGTAGCACTCTCTTCTGCCCCAAGGCTCCTTTTAATGACTGGGGTATAAGTAGGTCAAATAAACTAAAATTCTGTAAATTCTCTGTCTTTGTTATACAGGCCGGGTGTGTCGACTGTGGAAAGTAGTCATAACCTTGATCCAGATATCTGCTTCAAGTGCTGAATGAATGACGTCCAAGCAGGCTTTGAACATGCTTGATCAGATCTCACATGACACAGTGTTCCTTAAAGCTAATCCTGAATTGGGAGGGAAGCATGGGACCAGGCTGCATTTGCACGACTACTTCTTCCCACTCCCTTATTTCCTTACCCTTACTTCCTTACTTCCATACCCTTTGGCTTATGATTTTTGGCTCTTACAGTGCTGGTAAGTACCTAAACCAGGAGGGGGTCATGAACATGGAGAAGGGGTCTCATTCTGCAGGACTGCCATCTAAGTCAGTGTGAAAGGCACTGGGCTGGAGATGCTGTGTGTTTGTTCCAAGATGCCTGCAAGCATCTTGAGGCCAACGATATTTCCTAAAGTCCTACAAGTCAGCTTGGTCTCTACCTTCATTATACTACTCTGAAGGCTCAGCAAGGACACAGCTATTCAGGTAGGGGAACCATGTTGGGAGCCGATAACCTATAAAGTTGTTACTGTATCATATGATGCTTGATTCTCAGTTTGTTCTGAATGCCAAATGAAGTCTTCTAAAATGTATTAAAAGCACTTAGAAGGTCACAATCATGCCTTAAACTTCTCTTATATTCTTCATAAAGTGCCAGACACAGACCTAAGCACAAAATCCATGTTCATTCTACTTGCACAATTGAATTGCTTAAACTGACAGGGTCAATTTATGTCCTTGGTCAAACCATGTCCACTCAAATGTGGCTTGATCCACACTCAAGTGTAAGCAGAGCTGATACTCAGCCATACAGAGGGCCAGCATCTGTTCTGATTGGTTGGTAACTCTGCTGGGCTAGTTGTACAATGTTTTGAATATCATCTATGAGCATTAGTATTCATTTCCAACTTATTGGTACAATTCATGCCACTATCATATATGAGTTTTAGTCCTTTCACATTCAGATAATTTTCAATTACTAAGGATCACAGAGTCATAGAATCTCTGTATTGGAAGGCATGTTGCAACACATCTATTCCCACTATCTAGATACAGACATCCCCTCTTTAGTTTCTCCACAAAAAAAGCACCCAAGAAGTGGAAGCTGAGTACTGACTAAAAACAAATCACAGTTTCTGCTTTTATTTTACATTGTTTGCAATTGAAAAAAAAAAAAAGGAATCATTTGTACATTCACAGGGGACTCTAAAAAATTTTGAAGATTAGAATTATTACAACATAGGTCCAGGAAGGAAATTTTGTTTTCTACACACAAATCTACTACACAATATTGTGTGCTACATTGGTCCATCGATTAAAGAAGAGATTCACATAAGACCTAACCACTGTTTATCTCAGACTACTAACAGTCTGGTCCAAATCACCATTATCTCATCTGGTTTATTGCAATTGCTTTCTAACTTTGCTTCCACCCATTACCCCTTTCAGTCTATTCAACATGGCAACCAAAGTGGTCCTATTAAAATGCCAGGTCAGGTCACTCCTTGGTTCAAAACCCTCAGTGATGAGGCACCTGGGTGGTTCAGTTGGTTAAGCATTTGACTTCAGCTCAAGTCATGATCTCAAGATTCCTGAGTTTGAGCCCTGCATTGGCTATGCAGAGCCTACTTGGGATTCTCTCTCTCTCTCTCTCTCTGTCTCTCCCCCACTTGTGTNCCCTTTCAGTCTATTCAACATGGCAACCAAAGTGGTCCTATTAAAATGCCAGGTCAGGTCACTCCTTGGTTCAAAACCCTCAGTGATGAGGCACCTGGGTGGTTCAGTTGGTTAAGCATTTGACTTCAGCTCAAGTCATGATCTCAAGATTCATGAGTTTGAGCCCTGCATTGGCTATGAAGAGCCTACTTGGGATTCTCTCTCTCTCTCTCTCTCTCTCTGTCTGTCTCTCCCCCACTTGTGTTCTCTCTCTCTCTCTCTCTTTCAATAAGTCAATCAATAAATCAATCAGTAAACAAATTTAAAAATACCTTCAATGACTTTCAAGATCTGGCCTCCCCATTTCTTTTATCTCATACTCCTAATCTCCTTCTGTTCCTGGAATACACAGTGTGTGCTCATGTCTCAGAGCCTCTCTGTCCCCCAGATGTTCCTCAGATGTTCCTTCCATTCCTTCCACTGTTTACTCAGATATCACCTTCTCAGCAGGCCTAGGCTAGCCCGCCTATGTAAAAATTGCAGCCTCACTTCATTCCCTATACCCTTCCCAGCCTTATTTTCCTCTTCAGCCCTACCATCATCTTACATACATATTGTTTCCCCCACTAGAGCATGACTTTTGTGAGGATCGGGACTTTTGCCTATTTTCTTCACTAGCATATTCTTAAATCCTGGAATAGTGTATATTATATAGTAAGCACTTAGTAATCAGTTATAGAAGGAAGGAAGGAAGGAAGGAAGGAGGGAAGAAAGAAAGAAAGAAAGAAAGAAAGAAAGAAAGAAAGAAAGAAAGAAAGAAAGAAAGAAAGAAAGAAAGAAAGAAAGAAAGAGATGAAAGAATGGCTCAAGTTTTAGAAGGATTCTGTTCTCTGATTTTCTTATGGGAAAAATTCAAAATTCTTCAGGCTTCTAAAAGATCAGAGTAGGAAGCATTTACAGTTACTTATTGGAATTATTTCTGTCTTTTAAAAAGTTCATATCCAGGAGTAAGGAAAGGAGGCAGCCATCAAGGATTATTCCCTATCTCTGATTTTAGATACCACTTAAATACTTTTTGCAGTATCATGTTTTAAGATTGCATTCATTCATTCAACAGCATATTTGTTGAGAACCTGCTCTCTGCAAGGTCCCTGAATTAGCCTTAAGGGGATCTGAAGTTACACGAAACATATTCCTTGGCGTACATAAAGAAAAAATGTACCATCAGGCGGCGGTTCTCAACAGAGCTACACAAGACAATCATCTAGGAAACATAACAACAAACCAATGCCTGGGGCCTGGTTCCAGAAATTCTGAAGAGCAAGGGAAACATCTGAAACCCTTCCCAGGTGATTCTCATGTCCATCCCAGGTTATCACTTTTATATGCCATCATATAAAAGGCATAGATATTCAGGGAGCAACAGTCAGAAGTGTTAAGGGAATTCCAGGCGGTAATCATTTCTAGTCAGAGCAATGTTCCTCAAACTGTTTTCCAAAGAACAGTGATCATTTGTGGAAGACTAATAGCTGGGTTTAGAGGAACAAAGGGCCTCAGGTTTGAATAAAGTTGGAGAATTATTTGTTCCTTATGCCCCTTCTTGGAGATTCAGTGTCCCAGGGAATCACTCTGCACTCAAGTGGGCTGAGGAAGATGAGGTAGAGATTCTAGTAAGAGTCTTTTTTAGGCTTAGGCCCTATTAAGCAGCCATGCAGGGTCTCTGGAATTGTAATCATGCTTGGGCTTCATGCCACCACATAGCTCTATATATACCCATTTCTCTTACCCAGGAAGAGCTGTTACCAAAGCCAGTTCTTTGTTGAGAAAACAAGCCAGCCAGAGAAGTAGACTAATAGCTACCTTTTTTTTTTTTTAATGCCAAACATGGCTGGATGAAGTATGCTCTCAATGGCCTTCATGACCCTTCCCTTTAGATACTCCCACCTACCTGTTCTCTCTGTATTATCCTCACATTTCTCGGCCACACTTTTGCATTTGTTACTTTACCGAGTTCATACAAGGTTTCCGTCGTCTGCCTTGTTAAATCATTTGGCAGAGAGAAATCAAGGTTTGCTTTATTCTGCTAAGTTAGGATCTATAACTGACATTATCTGAATTTCATAACTGTGTTTGGTTTGCCTGACTTCCCATTTGGCTGATACTATGCATCTTAAATTAAACAAATGAAAGATTAATTAAGAACATGGAATAAATAATTATGGATCTATATAATGGAATATTTTGCAGCACTAGAAATATGGAAAAAATGTTCACCATATAATAAGCAAAAACTTTGAGTAGATACAAACCTATTCATAGTATAATACAAAAGACATCAAAGTTATTTTTATGAAATAAAATTGGGTGCTATTTATATTCTCTTATTTATTTTATATTTCTTAAATCTTCCAAGGTGAATATATATTAATGAGAAGATAGAAAAGGATAAGACAATTTATAGGCAAGAACTTGTATTTTTAACAAAAACCAAATAAATAGAAATCAGTTTTCTTTACACCCCTCCTCCAATAAACATGCTACTTGTCCAGATTTTACTTTGAGAATGAAATTGGCATAACTATTCACAGTTAGATGTTCCCAGATTTTTTAAGGAAAAAAAAAAAACCAAACTCATGCTGATAAAATACTTCGGAACCACAAACTGTGAAATAGATAAAAAAAAAAATACAGAAAACACAAGATGGTGACCTTTTCTTGCTCATTTGTTCTTGCTGGAAAGATGTATTTCTCCTTGTTTACTGCTCTTTTGGGGATCTTTTTTGTTTTGCTTTCTTGTTGTTGTTTATTTTTACTTCAAAGCAAAAAAAAGTGCCTACCAGTAGAAAACTTATTGAAGTTAATTATTCCTTGAAGACTTTCTATGCATAATTTCCTTGCTGAAAAGTTTCTCAGAAAAGAGGTTGGTGACTTTATTGTGCAATTTGTGCCTTATTGATTGCCCCCAAGCTCTTTCTCATTTTGTTTATGAGTATTTTTATATTAATGGCTTTCATGGTAGAGGAAATTACGTAGACAAGCTCCTCATGGCTCTGCCACAAATACCTTGCTGTTTTACGTATTGACAACAGTGTGATGGAGACAGTGTTTGCTAATACACGTGACACAACCATATAGACCTACTTCATTTCTCCTGATCTGATTGGGTAATCATGTTTGGGTTCTAAATATGTGCAACAGATAAACAGTCCAAGAAATGACCCTTCTGAGAAACAAAAGCTCTTTGAGCCCCAGACCTCCCACACAACTTTCCACTGGTTTACAAATATTTGCCAAGAGTTATGCATGTTCAAAGAAGAGTCAGGTGTGGAGCAATTTCCCCAATTATCCTTCCAATTAAGGGACATGGAGGATGAATTATCCCAAGTGCACTGTATAAACACACCTCAAAGAAATGTTCCCACTGATACTTATATTATTGGGAACGTCCAAAATGGAATCTTTGATGAATAAAATTCCAACACCGCGTGGAACTAAACATGCACATTTTTTGTCAGTGATTATGCATAAGATCCCAGCGCATCACTTATAAATTTTCAATTGTAATAAGGCTATTAAACAAAGGAATGTAAATTAATTCATTTATCAGTTGTGAGAATGATCAACCTTGGGATGACAGATGGGTAACTTGTTGGATCACGGTCACGGTTCTGTGCAATCCCCTGGCATCCCGACTTTGCCCTTTTTCCCATTATGCCCCACTAAAGGCAACACCATTCATCTCTTCCACACCTGGAGTCCTGCTCCCAGGACTGCCCCCAGGGTTATGGGGCTCAGAGTCTTCAACGTGGTGCTCTATGTATCCCTAACACACACCCTTTTATTCCTAAATCATCATTCTCCCATGCCTTTATGTCTTTAATTGCATTAAAAATTTTGTTCCTCTTAGGGGTTTATGTTCACTGTGGTTAAAGCTAAAGTTATGTTTTCTAAATCTTCCTTTTTGTTTTTTGTTTTTAAAATTTTTAACATGTTTATTTATGTTTAAGAGACAAAGAGACAGAGCATGAGTAGTGGGGGTGGGGGGGCAGGCAGAGAGAGGAGATACAGAATCTGAAGCAGGCTCCAGGCTCTGAGCTGTTAGCACAGAGCCCGACGCAGGGCTTGAAGTAATGAACCATGAGATCATGACCTGAGCTGAAGTTGGCCGCTTAACAAACTGAGCTACCCAGTCACCCCTAAACCCTCCTTTTTGAATGGATCTACTGGATTGATCCTTTGTTCACCTGGCCTTGTCCTTCTAAATGTAGACTACACAGAAGATGATACAGTTAGGGTCTGTGTATTCAGAATACTTTTACCTGGTGACAGGAAGGAAGAAGCCTATTTCCCCAAGCATTATTTAACCTGTAAAACACTCCAGTGGTAGCTGGAAAAGGATTTGAGCCAGTTGAGGAAAGAGGGACACTATTTTGTTGAAGTTAAATTGTCTCTTTTTCTGTGCTATTCCTTAAAATTACTCATTACCTCAAGTACACTGACAGAGTAAAATACGTTTTCCTCATGTTGCCATAGATGTTAATTTAACTTTTTTAAAGTAAAATTTACTTTTTCCCAATACTACTACATTGAATTTTTAAAAACACACATTTTAAGGTATTATAAAATATTCTCTATGCTGTAATAAGACAAGGAAGAACAGAAAGACTTTGCTGGTAGGGTTTTAGATATCTTGCCTCTGAAAAGTGACAGACAAAGGTCTTCCATGAGTTTCTGGACGCTTCTGGATCCTGTTTAACCCAGACTCCAGATAGAGAAGCATCTCCTGCCTTTGAAGGACCTTAACTTCAGTTTTGTCATTTGGATCCCCTCCCCCTTTTTTGGTTTGTTTACAGGTAATACTATGTCTTCCATTATATTGCTCTTCACTTACAATTTTTTATGAAAGTAAAATTATCTTGAACAGATCTGTTTTTTCACTCAAGTAGTCACTAAAAGGAGATTCTCTATACTGTCAGGTATCAGCTGTGATCCCTCCAAACGTACTGGAGGTTAGGATAAACTCACTAAGACAGCCGTTCTCTCTGCCTTCATGGGATTTATAGTCTAGTTTTTCTGTGCCTTTGTTTTTATGACATGAGGAGAATATTATAAACCTTCTTTATGGAATTGAAAAGAGGTTATTCAGTCTATAAATACCAATAGTGATGTGCAAAAATAAACTGCTAATTACACACTTAAGAGTGTATGTGTATGTGTGTTTTCTATTAGGAAACAAAAGGGTTAGAAATTCTCCTTTTTCTATAATAGAGAATTAAGATTTCCCATTCTAAAAATCACATTTTTAGAGTGTCTTGGATTAGTTAACTGGTAGAGTCCTGAGTCATTTACTAAAAAATCATTTTTTCCTTTCCTTGAAAATATGTAACTCTAATTCTCTACCTCCCCCTCCACACACACTCCTCTATCTCTCCATCCAATCAGCATGTTTTAAATGTCATTTTAATTACAAACTAAACACCATATAAATTTAAAAGATATGAATAACATGTCCATAAGTTTTAGCTTAGCAATCCCGATTCACAGAGTTCATCATGAGAAAACAATAACAGAAATGGTCAAAATTTACACACAAAGATATTTATCCCAGTGAAAGAAATCTGAATGTCCAACAATAAGGGCATGGTAAAATAAATGATGATGTACTGGAATATTATGCAATAATTAAAACCAAAGAATATTTAATAATATCATGACAGGTGATAAAAGCAGAATATAAAATTGTATATAACTAATAATCCCACTTATGTATATATTAATATATCTCAATGGTTAAAGAAGAGGATTAGAAAATAGCACATCAAAATATTAAGTGTTTAAGAATAGTGAAATTATGGATGATTTTATAATCCTTGTAATTAAAGTAAACTATAATGTTAGAAGTTACTACAATAGGTAGTAAATTTTATATATAGAAAAAACTCCACGTTTTAAAATATAATAAATATAACCTTAAATTTGCTCTATTGATAATCACCATATTTTATGGTTGTTCATATGTAATCTCTTCCAAAGGAAGAAACTTTACCAAAAGGATAAAAACTTAGGCTACATTTGATTATTTGAATCATTGGCAAAGAAAAAGTATGTCATACTTTCTTAGCCTCAGAGAAGTTTCAAAATCACTGGCAATTTATTTGGCTTATTGGTTTATTTTTCTTTTTTCTAAAGCATTATGAGCTACAATCTGAGAAGCAAAGGAATATCACCAGTGATTCTTCTCGGTGATTCTATTCCACTTAGATACGTGCCTCTTAAACTTTTAAAAGCTTCAGCCATCACACCAATCCTCACAGCAGATTTATTATGATCCCTAAGTTTATTTTTCTTAATATTCAAAAACTTGAAGAGCTCTGGGTACACAGAGCCTTTGAAGAATAGATTCTCACATAATTTTATTTTATTGCTTGAAGAGTTCCCAGAATGAGCTCCAAGAAACTAAAATCTAGAATATAAATAAACTGGGGGAAAAAGTGAGATGGACAATGATATTTTGAGAAATGACTGTCAGTAGCTCATCTGCTTGATACATGAGAGGCAGTAAAGTAATAGAAATATTATCCAGCGTGACTGCTTATAGAAGTCTTCTGTGACATTATACGTAGCCTCATTTACTAGGAAAATGTCCTCTGTCATGACTCTCTGCTTTCCACAATCTCTGGCTTATGGTCATCAGTTTATTTTGAGATCAGTCTAGGGAAATAACTGAAAATCAAACAGGAGAAAAAGATGAAAGAAATGGGAATGTGCAGGCTACCAATGAGAAAGTTTGTGTGATGAAGGCCTAAAAATGCTCTTCAAATGCCTACAAGGCAGTCATATGGAAGAAGGGTTTTAAGCATACTTTTCATGGTGCTAGACGGCAACAATTAGAGAGGAGAGAAGGTTCTGGAAGATATATTGTCAGTTCAAAGTAAGTGAATATGGGATGGTCCAGTTAAATACAAGAGGAATCCAGACTTGTGTGTGTACGTGTGTGTGCGTGTGTGTGTGTGTGTGTGATGTATTGATGGGAATTGGTGAGTCCATAAGGATCTACTAGCATGAACTGACTTCTAGGTAGATTTTTTTTTTTTTTTTTAATTTCAGGCTGAAGGAGAAGGAACAAGAGATATATTAAGAATCTAAAGAGAGGGACACCTGGGTGGCTCAGCCTGGGTGACTTAGTCAGTTAAGCATCAGACTTTGGCTCAGGTCATGATCTCGTGGTTCATGAGTTCAAGCCCTGCTTCTGGCTCTGCACTGACAATGTGGAGCCTGCTTGCAAGTCTCCCTTCCTTTCTCTCTGCTCCTCCCTCCATCCTTGTATTCCCTCTCTTTCTCTTTCAAAATTAAAAAAAAAAAAAGAAACTTAAAAAAAAAGAGCCTAGAAAAAAGTTTGCAAAAAATCACCGAAAGGGACATGATGGTGCCTGCCCAAAAGTGTAGCTTACCTTTCTGGACCGCCTCTAGAGAAGGGAACTGAGGAAGAGACATTTTCATGAAAAGCTCCATTGGGAGGGAGTGGCTCAGAACATGGCTACATGGGCCCCTGCTCAGTGACAAAGTGAGTCATAAAATTGAAGAAGTCATTTCCTACTTACCGTACAGAATGTACCTCAACTTGGTCGTGCTGATTTGGGAATCATCCAGTGGAACCTCTTTTAACTCTGACATTAGTGTTATCAGAATGGGCAAGGCCATGGCAAATCATAAGATGCTGCCTAGACAGAGCAATGCCTCTCAAACTTAAATGTACATACAGTTCAGCTGAGGGTCTTGTGAAAGCACTATTCTCATTCAATGAGTCTGAGGTGAGGCCCAAGATTCTATATTTGAAATAAGCTCTCCAGTGATGCTGATGGGGCTGGTCCAGCACCCTCGAGGTAGGACTTTGATACACATTTTATGATGGGAAGAAACTAATAAGGAGAAGCTACAGTGGGAGAGGAAGAACTCAGAGTAGCTGAAAAACAGGATCCAAAGCTCACATGCTGGAACTATCCTTCACCTACAGTCCAGAAATACTGGAGGCACCGCAGTCATTTAAGCATTTGGGGAACATATATGGGAAAGGACAATAAATCTGTGTTGTTGGTATAATATGACTCCATGGTACACCCAAAAGAGCAAAGAAGAATCAAAGTTGACTAACAAAGAAGGTGCAAACCTGGATGATAGGCAGTTGCTTTCAGTGTAAGTGTTTAAATTCAACCGAAGAAATTCTGATCAGGGGCGCCTGGGTGGCTTGGTTGAGTGTCCAACTTCAGCTCAGGTCATGATCTCATAATTTGTGGGTTTCAACCTTGCATCGGGCTCTGTGCTGGCAGCCAGCTCAGAGCCTGAAGACTGCTTCAGATTCTGTGTCTCCCTCTCTCTCTGACCCTCACCTACTCATGCTGTCTCTCTCTCAGAAATAAATAAATAAAATTTAAAAAAAAGAAATTCTGATCACAGGACTTATAGAAGACTCATTGAGATGATTGCCAAGGTTTGCTCTTTTCTACTTTTTTCTGATTCTAAAATGGAATCACCAAGGCTATAAAGGCTACCTATAGTTTGTGTGTGTGTGTTTGTTTTGAAGAGTGCTTATGTTGACTAACTCAAAGACAAATGCTAACGTGAGCTAAGTTTAGTAGAGAGTGCTGCCAATAGTATTCGATTCCAAATCCATAGGTGTCTCTGAAGTCAACATGTCTTCCATGACCTTAGATTACACGCCATTCAATATGGGCAGATAAATACCATTAGATGTAAGAGAAGATAACAAATAGATGAATTGCACATATTAATTACTATTGCAACGGAAGGAAGGCAGGAANAGGGGAGGGGAGGGGAGGGGAAGGAGGAAGGATGGAGGGAGAGGGAGGGAGGGAGGGAAGCATGAAGAAAGAGAGAGAAAGAGAAAAGAAACTTCATTAAACAGTATGATCCATAAGATGAGAAGAACTCGGTAAAGTAAAAGAAAGGCAACATGTTAATAATAAATTTGAACATTCTCCTCCCCAGATGTGGAGCCAAAAATATTCTCTCTAACCCTCTGGCCCAGAAACTGAAGCCTTTAAAATCTTCGTTCCTTTCTCATTCCAAGCTGCTAAGGCTTTTAGATCAGATTCACAGATGGAAAAGACAAAAGCAATAACCATGTTCATTTACAAATGCAGCTTCTGTCTTCATAGATGAAAGCTTGACTATCTCACAAACATTGAAAAAGAAAAAGAAGATTATCTGCTCTTTGTCTTAGAATAGTTTAAAAATGGACCTCAAATCAATGAAAGTCCCTGCATCCCTACTGGGTGGAAAGCACTTCCTAGAGGCTAGGGATGCACAGGTAAGGCCTGGTTTACAGTGTGATCAAGGTTAAAGCTACATAGACTCCCAGTAAAAAATAATAGAGCATGCTAACCACTGAAAAGAGAGCTGTAAATATAATCTTGAATCACGGATGAAGGAGGAATCCTCCCTCCCCCTGGGGTGGGGCCTGGAGGAGACTTGACAGAAGAGAGGACATTTGAGCTGGGCCTCAGAAAAGGAACAGACCTTTCCTGGCAGAGGAAAGAGGAAAAAGCAGAGAGGAGTGAAAATGCAAGGCAGGAACTGGGAAAGGTGGACTTGACCAGTGGTGCAGGCGGGGCAGCCCGGCTGGGGCTGGAGATGTCCATTTGGGCCTCCCTGCCTTGTCATCCTTGCCAGTCATTCCTTCCCAGTTTCCTCTGAGCACTTCCTGCTGACATCGTTGAGGACTTGTGGCCAACACCATGGACTTTATCTACCTCCAAGGTCTTACTGGCAACCTCGAGCATGGCATAATTTGAGGACAACTACCACCCCCTTCACACTCCGGCACAAGATTTTAGAATCCAGGTATTAAGCCCAATTCTGACACCTGCTTATGGCAAGTCCTCTGGCTTTCCTTGCTTACTTTTACTATGGTGTAAGAGATGTGAGATAAGTTGCTCTAACCCCAGCGTTTGTTGGAGTGAACATCATGGTGAAGGAGACATTGGGAATGTCTCTCAGAGCTATGCTTTGTTTGGTCATATCCAAAGTCTGGACGCTGTCTCCATCTGGGTGGTTATTCAATAGGAGCAGAGAAATGGAGTTTAGCAACTTGGCATAATCAGCCCCCAATCCAACTGGGCAAGGGCTTCTCCATGACTGTTGGGGGAGGTGGTTGAGGTGGGTTGGAAGGACAAAAGGAGTCCATCGATTGTTTCAGACCTGGATGATTTATGGTCATTTACCATCAACGGGTGAGAAGAGCTTAATGGAGATCTTCCTCTGCCCTCCCACAACCACATGGCAACTGTGGCGTCTGCTTCCATTACACTCCATTTTTGCCCATCTCATCTCCATACCCCCTAGGTAAGGGACATGTGACAATCTATTCTGCCTTCGAAATTCATGGTTCAATTCATGCCTTTGAAATCCATTTATCAGTTCAACAAGATTAAATCGATACACACACACACACACACACACACACACACTCAAAGCTGAAAAAACACTTCAAGTTTCAAGAGACTAAAAAAGAGTCCATAGTCTTCCTTATAAGAACCACTTGTAGTAACTGGAGAGTTTGCCAGAAAGGCTTCCAGAACCCATATTTCATCTACCCCAATGGAAGTAATGTACAAGAAGTAGTCTACATCTTTCCCTGCTGAGAATCATTTGCCTGGTGTGTGCTCTGGATAAAAACTGGATGGGAGGGAAGCCACCCTGCCTGAGCTGGCCAGCAGGCTTCCAATCTGCTGCCCAGACTTCTCGCCTGACAAGCTGCTGATGGGGGAGGCCACACTGTCACTCAGAACCTCATGGACTGTTCTCCCTGATGTATCATTCACTGGGAACTACAGTCTATGAGGCCCACTCTTGTATTTTATTTATGAGATCATTTAGCCTCAGAATGCTTCCCAGGTATATTCATAGACTCATAATGTCTACATTGCCACGTACCTGGCTCTGAACTACATATCAGTGTGGTGGCGTCTGGATTCACATTTGAGACAAGCCAAAAACCTGAGATATCTGCTTCCCCACATGTTGTGGGTGACCAAAGTGTATCACAGCAGTCCACAAAAAAAGTGCCAGGGTCAAGATAAAGAGGCTCAGGTTCTAGGACTATACATACCAATATGGGCTCAGGGAGCATGACCCTCTCAGACCCCATCTGTAAAGTTAGGGGATGGATTCTCAGCACCATCATTAATTTTATATCTCTGGTCAGGTGCACTAAGGAAATATGATTATACATGGCCTGAATATTTCAAACATGCCCTCTTTTAAACCTCTCCGTCTCTTTCAGCGATCTGTTGCTGACTTCAAATCCAGTCACTGCTTTTGTTTTCATACATTCCCAAAATGATGTAAGCCTTTCTCTCATATTCCCTATTACGAGGATTCAATATACATTTAGCAAATTCGTTTTCATGAAGACACTCCTTTCCTTAAAAGGATGCGAGCTTTCCCCAATGGATAGTAGGTTGAGTAAGAAATACTATAAGACATTGTTACCTTTTTAAAAATAACTTTCCTGGGTGCATGGGTAGCTCACTGGGTTGAGCATCTGACTCTTGGTTTCAGCTCAGGTCATGGTCTCATGCTGGGTGGGATCAAGGCCCACATCTGGCTCTGTGCTGACAGTGTGGAGCCTGCTTGGGATATCCTCTCTTCCTCTCTCTGCCCCTCCCCTACTTGTGTTTGCTCACTCTCTCTCTTACTTTCTTTCTCTATCTCAAAATAAAAAAATAAATATTTTTTAAAAAACCCTAAGTTTCTGCTTAGTTTAGCTATGTGATATTACATACAATAAGTCTGGGCTTTGAAACGTGATCAGAACAGGGCTGGAATTCCAGTTCCGTGGCTGTAGTCTTAGAGAATACAGGATAGAGTCCCTCATTTTCCTTGCTGGATTTTGGGACTCATCACCCCTGCACTGGAAGGCTCTTTTATCTCCTTATTTTAAAAAATTTTTGTAATGTTTATTTATTTTTGAGAGACAGAGGATGAGCATGATCAGAGGAAGGGCAGAGAAAGAGACAGACACAGAATCTGAAGCAGGCTTAAGGCTCTGGGCTGCCAGCACCCGACATGGGGCTCAAACCCACAAACTGTGAGGTCATGACCTGAGCAGAAGTAGGATGCTCAACCAACCGAGCCACCCAGGTGCCCCTGGGAGGCTGTTTTAAAGATGAGAGATAATGTAGATGACATGGAACACAGTGGCTGCCACAGTGTTATTACTGGTGGGAAAACTGTGTCTCTCATCTTGGGCACCAGCAAAGTTAAGTTAAATAAGTAGAGAAGATCTTAGGAAAAAACTAAATACAAGCAATGAAAAGAGTAACACACACACACACACACACACACACACACACACACTACCTCCTACCTCCAACCTTAAGAATCATGGATTTCAGAACCAGCAGGGGCCACAAAAAAATCTGGCCAGATTGGCACTGCCTGGCACAGTGCTCCATTGCCCATGGTGGAAACGATAGGTCTGCTAATTCTCTTTGGAGCGATAGGGAAATGGGTACATGCCTTCTATCCCAAAACCCATTCTGTGCAGAGAAGTCAAATCTTGCCTGACTTAGATGAAAGTCATAGCTGACTAGGATTGAAACGTTGGATCTTTACAGTTGTCAGCGAACAGCCCACTGAGGAAAAAGGCCTCCCTCCTCATTCCTTTCCAAATGCAAGCCAAATTCTAAATCTTACTGTTGTCAAGTGGCATGGGCACAAATAAATACGCACAGCGTGGCTTCCCTGTGCCAACTGGCATGTAGATGTAATCATTTCACACAGCATGCCCTCCATCAGCCCAAGGGCACTGAGCAAATACAGCAACCAGGAGCTGAGAAGGCTCTGGAGCAGCGCAGCGAAGCAGCAGGGCAGCCCGGAACTGAGTAACCTAGCTGAGTGCTCCTTTCCACCTCGCACTGAGCCACTCTAGAGACTGATTGCCTACAGGATGAGACAACAGCTAAACTGTTCGGGAGAAAATTGCCCTGAGCAGAGAGCCCTGAATGAGGGGTCCAATTATTGTGAGACAGGCTTTCTATCTTTACTCTACCCTAAGCCACCCAAGGGATGGAACACTGTCCCACGGAAACAGTGACGATGGAAAAGAGGGAGTAGGAATCACCGCTGAGCGAGGATATATGGGGAGTCTGAGGTCTTCGGATAATTCTGAAATTCCTTTCTTCCCCTTTCATTGGAATTACAGCTCCAGGGGCCAGTCTTGGTTCTGTCTCTTATTCACTGGAAGAACCTGTGCAAGTCAGTTAACTGCTCTAAAGCTCATGTTACTTAATTATAATTAGAAAAAGTATTCTCATATTGCTTTGAAAATCAAATATGATAGTAATCAGGCATAAATGCACTTGGTAAACCGTGAAATGCCCCATACTCATAAATAAACAGGGCTGTCACTCTTCTCTACCTGCTGGGGACCCGAACACAAACACAACACACAACACACACACACACACACACACACACACACCACACTTTTGGTGCAAGCTGTTTCCTTAGGGCGACCCCTGCTGGTCAACCTAAGATGCTGGCAGGCGAGCAAGTCCATAACATCTCACACACACAGAGGCACAACCTAACTAACATCTTTCTGGATTATGACCCTTGCAGCTGGAGCTTACTATATTAGAAATACCACCAATTTATAGTTCATACTTGGCTTGCCCCTTCCCACCTTTCTTTTCTAGATGTTTATAGTTGCATAATCAAAGTGTCACTCATAACACAATTCAATTAAATGAATATGACTTACGTAGCAACCATGTGCCAAGTTCCCTGCTGGAAGCTCGAGAGAGAAATTGACAGACTCCTTTCCCCAAGCTTGTAGACATTCTAAGTGGGGACGAGGAAGCATGAGAACAACCACTAATAATCAGGCAAAAGCCAAGTATATACTAAATGAACTAGGAGAGCACGGAGGGAACTTTCATCTTTTTTTCTGACCAGACAAAAGAAAAGAAATAATTTTTTNACTGTCTCTCTCTCTCTCCTAGAAATAAATAAAATATAAAAAAAAATAAATAAATAGTCAAATATATTGCTCAAGTCAGGAACAGAAGTGCAGAATGGCATAGGTTTTCTGAGGAAGGGAAACACATAGACGNATCATCACCAACAAAGTGGGCACCATGGGAGACGCATTGCCTTTATAAAGTTGTAAGTGTGTCACTAATTAAATGATGAACCCAGAAAAAAAAAAGTCAACTGCGGTTTTTTAATAGCTCGGGATCAAAATTCTAATCATAGGAGTAAAATGTCTGCTTGTTAAGTCCTGATACCTAATAGCTGTTTGAAGGGAAGGCGCTACTGATACTGACCTAGGTGTAATGCCACAAGGTCGGCTTGTTCCTCCAAAGTTCCCCCAAACACTATGCCCTACAAATGTCGTTCTTTTGTTTTGTACAAAAGGGAGTGGTGTTTACTTTGCTTTGCATTCTGCTTTTCATTCAGAGGTGTTGGTGTTTCACAGAGAGAGCCTGATTCATTATAAACGGGGTAAGCTAGATCTCCACTACGTGCTTTCCTAGATTTGCCCAGAACATAGAGAGTGCTGGCCTCCGAGGTATAAAGCACATATATGGGTCACTCCTGGTGCAGACTCAGCACAAGGATGGGAGTCCGCAAGAAGAGTAGAGGAGATAAGTGAGGTCTGATAACGTCCCCTCCATCCCACTATCAATATGAGCCTGTGAGGTTTTTTCATGGCACATCAGATTTGAGCTTTTTTTTTTTTTTTTAATGTTTGTTTGAGGCTTTTTTGATAGCCACTTACAGAGGTTGAGAAGCAATCAGGACTAGTTGCCAAAACTGCATGTCGGAAAACGTAATTACTTAATGGAGTTCCAAAAGCATGTTGGCGAGTACATAATCAGTTTTAAGACTGGGTTAGCACAGTATTAGAAGATAAATTAAATATGAAAACACACTATATCCTGAGCCAGATCAAGATGGCATTATGAAGCTAAGTGGTTTACACTCTTGTTTTCCCCATCTCATCTCTAGAGTTGATACCAAAAATTAGTGGAATGCACCGATGATCTTTATAGAAACATATATAGGGTATATATCTCCTTGGCAAATGTGGAAATTTCTCTATTAAAAAAAAAAGGGATGCCTGGGTGGCTCCTGATTTCAGCTCAGGTCATGATCCCAGGATCATGGGACCGAACCCCAAATTGGGCTCCCTCCTGAGTATAGATCATCCTTAAGATTCTCTCTCTCTTTCTCTCTCTCCCTCTGCCCCTCCCCCACTCACACTCTCTCTAAAAAAATAAAAATAATATAAAAATAAATGTTAAAAAATAAAAATCCCTTCCCAAATNTAATATAATAATATAAGATGACTTATATTATATAATAATATAAGATGACTTATATTAGATGAACTAATATAAGTCCTTGCTAAACTGAGGCTTATATGTTCAGAAAGGCAGTTCAGCCATGTGTTCATTCCTATGAGCATAGAAACAATTTAAATGACCATGCAAATGTTAACTTACACATATGAATTCACAGGGGCCATCCATGTACCCATGTTTTGGTGAATATATTTTGAAAATCCTCCCAACTTTAATCACTGCCACAGAAAAGCTAAACAAGAATAGAATAAGAAAGAGAAGGAGGAGGAAGAAGAGGAGTAGGAAGGAAAGCATCATTTCTCAAAATGTTTATATTTTCTTCATATATGAATAGAAACAATAAACTGACTTCAACACTGTACAGCTCAACTCTTGTCTTTAAACTTTTAAAAATCATTTCTCATCACAAAATAATTTTATGGCATCTTTCTCTTTTAAGGACAATATTGGAAAAAATGAACTCTGTAAGAAGAGAAAATTGGTTTTAAGGAGTTCTACCGATTATAGGCTATATATGTATAAATGTATTATTACAGGGGCACCTGGGTGGCTCAGTCCGTTAAGCATCCAACTTCGGTTCAAGTCATGATCTCACAGTTCGTGGGTTCGAGCCCCATGTCGGGCTCTGTGCTGACAGCTAACTCAGAGCCTGGAGGCTGTTTCAGATTCTGTGTCTCCCCCTCTCTCTGCCCTTCCCTGCTCATGCCACCTCTCTCTTTCTCAGAAATAAATAAAACATTTAAAAAATTTTTAATTTTAATGTATTATTACATAAAGTTAATTTATTTTCTGATTAGGTGATCTAGTCACATAGTTTAAAACTCAAAAGGTACAGGAGACCTTTTAAAAAGTCTCTATCTCCAGCCACCTGTACCTTCTCATAGAGAAACCATTTTGTCATGTGTTAATGTATTCCCCCAGAGAAATTTTATGAATCTATTAGTAAGAAGCAAATAGGTTGTATAATACTCTTACAGCCCTGTGCCTTTGCTCAGAGGCTATTCCATATAGCAAATAAAAGCTCTCTTGAGTTTCAGATATGAAGGATTCCATTTTATGGATGTACTATCATTTATTTAACTGGACACTGTTTTATTCAGTCTTTCGCCCCTGTAGATGATGCAGTGATGAATCATTTTATATATACATCTTTCACATGTCCACATATACCTGAGATCAATTCCTATAAACAGAATTGTTGTATTAAGATATGTGTATTACCCACAATAAAGATTAAACCAGTTATTCTCATACCAGCATTATACTGGGATTTGTTTCACCTGCAGCCGTCAATAGAGTGTGTTATACAATTTTCTCATCTTTACAAAATCTAAAAGTTTAAAGATAGATAGTGTGTCAGGGTTTCATCTTTAACTTGCCTTTTTCTTTTTCTTTTTTTTTTTTAAGTTTATTTATTTTGAGAGAGAGAGAGCACAAGTGGGCGAGGGTCAGAAGGAAAGAGAGACAGAGAGAGAGAGACAGAGAAAAGTCCCAAATGCTTTGAGCCCAGAATGCTGAGCTCGATGCAGGGCTCGATCCCAGGACTGTGAGATCATTTTCTAAACTGACGTCAAGAATCAGACGCTTAACTGACAGAGCTGCCGTGGTGTCCCTTACTTGCCTTTTCCTTACTGTGAGTAAGATTGAGCATATTTCCAAATGTTTAAGAACCATCTAAATTTTCCTTGAAATTATAGGTTTCTGTATTAGAAATAAAAATGGGAACTAATATATACAGGCTCTTTTAATATCTTCTTAAAAGTTGATAAGAAACACTAGTGGCAAGCACTATATATTTTCACAGAGGAACATGGATTCTATGTCTTTCCTTGTAGGCTGAATTGAAGAAAATAATCTCTATTCTCTGCAAACATTTTCTTTTTAAAGCCTGTATTTTTGCAAGCACTTTGTTAATGTGGATGGGTGTCTAGATTATTCCAAGAAGTATTCAAGGTACAAAATATTTTTTAAAAACTCAAAACATATTAAAACAGAAAGGGAGAATTAAAAATGAGAGTAAATAACAGTCAAGACTATTATTAAATAGTATATATAAATATATATTTCTAAGCTTTAGAAAACTAATATCATAAATTGCAGTTTTTCACAGGGTCTTAAAATTAGGTAAAGGGTTACAGACAGATAGATTGATAGATTGGTCTCCAGTCTGGTAGATAAGATTAGATTGATGAGATTAGACAAATAAATTAATCCCATCTTTTAGGTGCATTCTATAATGTTTTGTTTCCCAAGATCCAACCTTTTCTCAACATGGCTGCAATGCCAAGTTTACAAAATTTTCTACAGCTACTATAATGGCTATTATTTTTAAAGCAAATTAAAGTTCACCAAGAATAAGTAAATGATTAATTTCTTCAGAACATGGCCCAGTACTTGGTTGGAGTTCTCAACTGTCATCACCAACAATATCAATCTTTTCCAAATACCCAGCATGTGATATATTTGCATCAGTGATTAATTCCCCAAGAAGTTAATTAATCATCTACTGCCAAAATGAACAGTAAATATTTCCCAACACTTTCTGTTCTTCAAAATCAAATCATATTCCTTACCTATAATTTCTAAAAATTGGTCATAGTTAAAATAAAAAATGTATGGGGTGCCTGGGTGGCTCAGTCAGTTGGGCATCCAACTTCAGCTCATGTAATGATCTCATGGCTCGTGAGTTCAAGCCCCGCATCAGGCACTGTGCTGACAGCTAGCTCAGAGCCTGGAGCCTGTTTAAGATTCCGTACCTCTCTCTCTCTCTGACCCTCCCCTGCTCGTGCTGTCTCTCTCTCTCTCTCTCTCTCTCAGAAATAAATAAAACATTAAAAAAATAAATAAATAAAATAAAATAAAAAATCTAAGTGCTCAGTTCCAAGTTTCTCTCACTTTCCAAGAGAATCTCTGAAGAAAGTTTCAGGTGGATACAAGTTTGCCAAGTCCTTCCCTCTCAGAAATGGACCAGCTGTCCTCATTCCAAATATGAATTAAGCATAAGTCATGATTGGAACAGGTTTAAGTCAAACACTTTTATATATATAAAACATGCAAAGTATCACATGACCATTGTAAAAACAAAAAAGAGTATAAAGTTGGCTAGTATGTTGCTACTTGGGTAAAACAAGTATTTAATGTCAACTAAAATTTATATGCAAGGATACTCTAGGAAGAGCTTTGGTCACTTACCTTTTAAAAAAAAAGAATGGGTTGGTAGAATTATATCCTCACTGTACAGATAGGAGGTCCACAGAGAGGACTAGAAATTTACCCAAGATCACACAGCTAGTAAGTATAAGAGTCAGGTGTATATGTAGGTATGGAGTTTGTGATATAAAAATAACATCCTTATATTTCATACTTAACATTATATAATGGGTACTTGGTCTAATTAATAAATATTTGAGGGTGCGCCTGGGTGGCTCAGTCAGCTGAGCATCCGGGTTCGGCTCAGGTCATGATCTCATGGTTTGTGGGTTCAAGCCCTGCGTCGGCTCTGTGCTGACAGCTAGCTCAGAGCCTGGAGCCTGTCTTCGGATTCTGTGTCTCCCTCTCTCTCTGGCCCTCCCCTGCTCATGCTCTCTCACTCTCAAAAATAAATAAAACGTTAAAAAAATTAATAAACAAACATTTGGGAAAATACAATTTTAATAAAGTGTTAAAAACACTATCCTTTATTATATGGGTTATTTACAGTTTCATTGCTATCAATATAATACACTTTACCATAAACTATAGTAAAAATACTTATTTTTTTAAAATAATTTATATCTCTGAATATTTTCCTAGGACAGTTTCATAGGTACAAAATTAGAAGGTCAAAAGATTTTCTTATGTAAAATTACTTGCAAAAGTGTAGAAATTTATACTCTCAGAACCAGTTCACAGAAGCGTCTACTTAACTCCATTCTCACCAACACTGGAGAAGCATAAAAACATCCTTGCCCATTTGGACAAAATGAGAATACTACCAAGTCCTTTTTTTAAAACACTCTTACTAGTAGGAATATAGTTTATTGGAAATTGTGTAAGAGAATTTCAAATTCACATGTAAGTGTAAAAAACAATACAGAGAGGTAGGTCCCGTGTATACTTTACTCAATTACCCCCAATGGTAACATTTTTTCAAAACTACTATCACAAGCAGAATGTTGACATTTCCATAAATGTACTTACCCCCCAAGTTTGATTTGCACTTGTGTGCATTTGTGTTTAGTTCTATGTAATTTTATCACACGTGGAGATTCATGTGTCCACCACCCCGGATCCACCTAGTCAATAGTTCTATCATTACAAGGATCTTTAATGTTGCCCTTTTATAATCACACCCATCTCCCTTTTGCCCCGACCAGCACTCCTTCTATAACTCCTGGAAATCACTAACTTATTCTTCATGCCTAAATGTTGTCATTAAAAATATATATATATTACAGAAACAGAGTCATACAGTATGTTATCTTTGGGGACTGGCTTTTTTCCACTCAGTATAATTCTTTGGAGATTCATCCAGAATGTCACATGTAGCAATAGTTTTTTCCTTTTTTGTGTGGTATGAATGTATCACAGTTCGTTAAATCATTCACCTGCTAAAGGACATCTGGGTTGTTTGTGGTTTGGGGATATTATAGACAAAGCCGGTATGTAGTTTTTTATACGGACATAGTTTTCATTTTTCTGGAATAGCTCTCAAGAGTACAACTGCGGTGTGTATGGTAATTCAATGTTCAGTTTTATAAGAAACTGCCAAATTGCTTTTACGGAGTAGTTGTACAAATGTTTTATCTCCACCAGCAGTATATGAATGATTCCGGTTTTCCACATATTTGTCAGTATTTGGTATTGTCACTACTTTATCTTTTAGCCACCCTGGTGGCCACTGATTGCAGAGCTAAGCATCAGACTGAGGCTGTCATGCCACTAATTTGCTGTGATCTTGAGCCAATCATTTCCTCCCTGGGGTATGGTTTCCCTGTATATAAACCAAAAACTTCTTAATTGTCCTTTCAATTTTAACTTTATATGAATCTAGGATAAGAAGAGACAGGGGCTGATTACAAAGGTTCAGAACCTAGGGAGAGTCTTTAAGTGATTTCTCTTCTAACAGAAAAAGCATTAATTTTCTTACAGAGCAGGAAATTGTCTTCCTGGAGAACCAAGTAACACATGAGACCTAGTATATATATTACTTCCCCCCCTCCCCCCAAATAACCCCCTGCAACAGCAAGCTGATCAACTTCAGCTAATATGAATTCCAAGGAAATCTCCCCACTGCCTGAGCTGGCAGTAGAAATCACCTAATCTCCACAATGCCTTCATCCAATATGTATTTATAAAGGCTCTTTTTCTCTAAAGAATGTGAAATGCTAGGTAGATGTTCCTAATTAGGCTTCACAAAGGCCTCACAGTGTAGAAAAGGGACACCAGAGATATCAAGAAAGCCAAACGTCTGCGTCTGCACAAATGGCCTTGGGAGTCCGAGGAGAGCAGACTCCACGTTAGACCCGTGAAGGTTTGTGCTGCTGTCGGGGCTAAGAACCTCAGGCAGTAAAATCGAGCTTTCCTGCTTCACTTGGCTCCTAGACTTCAAATGTCAGTTGGAAATAGTGTGCCAATAAAAGTTTTTTATGGAGTTTTTGATCATCATCCCAGACCATGAGCACAATGAGGTGCGAAGGCAAACGATGGCAAGAAGAAATAATGGGATGTTGAGGAAACTGGTGGATAATCTAATACAGTCTTACATAGGTTCCTTTCTTAGGGTCACATGGGAAATGTGTGACAGACACAGGTGCTGGGGCTCCATTGCTAGCTATTTCAAGCATAATCTTAGAGGGTAGAGGACAGGAGCTCATATTTTTAACAAGCTCCCCAGGTGATTGATTCTCCCGAGCAACCCAGCGTCACCTGGCATTTAGGAACTACTGATACAGGACAACACTTTCATTTCATAGATAATCAGGGCTAGAAAGAATTTTCCTCCAACAACTCAGGGCCATACAGCCAATAACTAAACAAAGGCTAAACTAGCACTCCTGTTACTGTCCTTGTGCACTTAACCTTTGTGACACATGGTCTCTAAGAACAACAAAACTTCACTTAAAAAAAACCAAGAGATTGTAGAAACCCTAGCCTGGTTCAAAACTTCCTCTCTCATCCACCCCACAGCTGAGGCTACAGCTTTGTTTCATACCTGTAGGCTCATTTCCAATCCTTGTTTCTGCCCNACCGGCTCCAGACCCCCTTCTGGAGTTCGTAAGTATCAGGTCCGAGCAGTCCATTCTTCTTTTCCTTTTAATTTTTTAACATGTATGTATTTTGAGAGAGAGAGAGAGATTGAGAGTGAATCCCAAACAGGCAGTCAGCACCGAGCCCGACACCAGATCTCACGAACCATGAGATCATGAAATCAGCCAAAATCAAGAGTCAGACGCTTAACTGACTGAGCCACCCAGGCTCCCCCTAGCAGCCCATTCTTAATCTCACTTCCCAGCTCCTGAGCCATGGCCATTCTTATTGCCCTGTTTCCATAACAGAGATCTTTTTCTACTAACCTGCCTCTTACTCCAAAGGCCTCTGCCCATTTACTGGCCCTAACTTGCCTTTTCCATTCCCTTTCATGGGAGAAAGTTTTACTCCTAAACCCCAAGCCAAGGGCTAAGCACTATGTATTACTCTGCTGACAACTGAGTATGTTGCTGTTTGAGGTTGCCCAGCCCCAGGCACCCATCACTACATTTGGCCCAGCTATTGGGATACGATGGTACTTCATCCCACATTTCACTCCTGACTTCCCATGGCAACTGCTGAACTCTAACTGGAAATCTCATTAACATCACTTGTTCACCAGATTGAACTCCTATGGACACTCAAAGGTGGGTCCTTTCTTTCAACCCCTTACGGCACATGGGTTGACAAGTGCTAGCACCAGAATGTCTCAGGCTTCTCCTGTCGGCCACACCTTGCTGAAAGTAAGTGGCTTGTCTAGCTAATCTTGAGCTCTGACAGATACCACGCCGCTTCCCACACTGTGTTCTACGTGCCTCCGTCCCCCACCAGACCTAGCACGATGAAGGCAGGAGGCAGCGTCTATTACATTTCCATTGTATCTCTAGATACAAAGTAATGGAACTGAAACGGGGCGGGGGGTGGGGGGGTGGCTTGTGAGAGAGAGCAAACATTTTTGCAATAAATGATGGCTGTAAGCCCAGAAAAATTCTTTGAACATTTCCAGCAAGGTCAGTGGCACCACGAGCGTGCCTGGGGTCCTCTCCTGTCAGTGGGAGTCTCGGGCCTGAGCTCATCAACGAGTAGAACCCTAAAACTCCAGGAGTCCAGCTCCAGCAACACCTATTCCTTTAATTCATTTGCTAAATCACTAAATTGCTCTATTTCAGCGTCTGTGTTACAAAAGAACATAGCTCATACTTCTCTCAGGAGAGCAATGAGAACAAATTAGCCAATATTTACCAAATCATCTGAAAATGCACTGAGCTAAATAGTTTTACACACACCTCCTCTCCTGGGACTCTAGATTACATGTACTACATGGTACATGGAGTTCTTCACCCCCCATCTAATCCCAATCAGGCAAAAAGAAGGGGTGCCTTACTAGGAAAACCAGTCGTCATTGAAAAGCCAAGCTTGGAATACAAATTTCCGCTTAGATTTTTCTTTTAACAGGTGTACATATTTTACTTATCAAACCATAGCATAACAATTTTTGCTTATCTGTGGAGGGAGAAAGTATTTCCGACTAAATGAAAAACACTGCTGGAAAGTATAGATGCATTAACCATTCCATTTTGGCCAATCCACTTACATTTTTTTTTTCACCAATAAGTATCTGTGAAATGCTCTTCCCATTAAATTTCACATGCCGGGAAGGCAACATGATAGGAGTTTAGACAACTAAACATTGCTGACTCTATGGTGAGACAGCAGCCATACGGTGCCCAACGTTTTTCTTTTATACATCGTGAATGCCGAGTAACTGGGGTATATATTTCACAGTCCTAGAAAAAGAATGTTTAAATGTGCAAATATTTGTAGCACATTTCGCAATTGACCAATCGCCGCTTAATTCAATTCTGGTTCATTAGTCCTCAACCAGACTCTCAGATGGGAAGCATCATAGTCTCCATTTTACAATAAAGGAAATGAAGGTTTAGAGGCGTTTTCATTTCCTACAGCTGCCATAACAAAGTCCTACAGACTGGGTGGTTCAAAACAATAGAGATTTAGTCTCTTAACAGTTGTAGAGTCCAGAAGTCTGAAACGAAGGCCCTGGCATAGCTGGTTCCTTCTGGAGGCTCTGAGGGAGAATCTGTTCAGTGCCGTTCTCCTAGCTTCAGGGGGTGCTGGCAACCCTTGCTGCTCCTTAGTTCTTAGACGCCATCTGTCTTTGCCTTCGTGTGGTGTTTTCCTCTGTATATATCTCCTCTTCTTAAAAAGACCTCAGTCACTGGATTTAGGGTCCACTCAAATCTAGTGTGACTTCATCTTGACACCTATAAAGACGCTGTTTCTAAGTAAGGTCACATTCTGAGATTCTGGATGGACACAAATTTTTAAGGGACACTACTCAACCCACTAGAAAAGGGTTAAATGATTTCAAAAAACCATACATCTGATAGGTTGGGGAGCTGAGACCCAAACAGAGATCTACAGAATCCATATCAAAATCCATAAAGTCCCAGGGCAGATATATATCTCTTTATCCCTTACATTTCCAAGCTCTCTCTCTTTGCTGTAAAAAATTACTAACCAAGGGCGCCTGGGTGGCTCAGTTGGTTAAGTATCCAACTTTGGTTCAGGTCATGATCTTGCATGTGAGGTCGAGCCCCATGTCGGTCTCTGTGCCGACAGCTCAGAGCCTAGAGCCTGAGTTCTGTGTCTCCCTCTCTCTCCTGCACAGGCTCTGTCTGTCTGTCTCTCTCTCAAAAATAAACATTTTTTTAAAAAAAGAAATTACTAACCAAAATCTAATTTGAATGATAATTTATTCTTCCTTCTTTTTTTTCTCTCCTTATTCTCTTTCCCTCTCTCTCTCTATATATATATGCACATACACATGTACAAATATATACATGCATACCCTCTCTCTCCCTCTCTCTCTCTCTCTCTATATATATATATATACACACATATATATATACACATACATATGCACATATGCAGATGCAAATATATACATGCATACCCTCTCCTTCTATCTCTCTCTATATATATGCACATATACATGTACAAATATATACATACATACCCTCTCTCTCTATATATGTATATATATGTATATATATGCACATAAACAGGTGCAAAAAATATACATGCATACCCTCTCCCTCTCTTTCTGTCTCTCTATACACACACACACACACACACACACACACACACACGTACACACATGCCCAGCTCCAAAAGTAGAAGCCAAACTCTTAAAGAGAAAGCATACCTTACTATCTCTTAGAGTGTATATAGCACTATACTTTTCACCAGGAAGGTGTTCAATCATTGATAAATGAATAAATTAATTTATATATTTAAAAATGAAATAAATTATGAGAGTTTAAAAAAATAACTGATTTTGGGGCACCTGGGTGGCTTAATCAGTTAAGTATCCAACTTTGGCTCATGGTTCATGGGTTCGAGCCCCACATCAGGCTGTCTGCTGTCAGCACAGAACCCACTTGGGATCTTCTGTTCCCCCCCCCCACCGCCCCTCCCTTGCTCACACTCTCTCAAAAATAAGCATTTTAAAAACTTTAATAAAAAATAATAATAAATAACTGATTTTTGTATAAGCTCATAATAAGAAATGAGAATTATTTTTTAAAATCCCATGACCTTTTATGTGATCACAAAATAATTGGAAAGTATTCTGTAACATGGGTTTAGGTGCTGTCTCAATCATTCAGACTCTGTTTCATTGATTAGAATGTTTGAAAGATTTTTCGAAGTACTTCCATACCCATGACTCTTCTTCCTGTAGGCCAAGCCTAGTGGTGTTCAAAAAGACTACTGCCAAATCACTAAAATGACCACAGCCGTGAGGCTAAAATTGATGATATACCCAGATCTCATAGAGCACTACTGCTTTAATTAAGTACAACCTGGTAAAGCCTTGTTGATTATCCAACATCACTTCATAATCTTTAATAACATGGCATTGAATTCCCTAGATATACCAGGACCCAGCGGTGCTTGACCTTAATACATGTTTATAATGGTTGTAACTTGGCCCAAGGCTGTACATACACTAAGCCAGAAACAAACGAGAACAATCAGTTATTTGATATCACTTAAGCCAATAAACTGATTCTTTAGAAATTTCAGTGCGCCTTTCTCTTTCTGTTCTATTTTTCCGTAGGGAGAGGGAATTTATTGGAAGCAGGGGGCTATCATCTTAGTGCTACAGAGATGGATTCTTGGATGAACTTTATAAGTGTGGATAAGACATAGAACTGATTCTCTTTTTATTGATGGACTCATACACCCTTATGATAAGACTTTAAAGGTTAAGACTTTAAAGGTCATCTGGCCATCAACCTTAACTGAAGATATCTATACATTTTGTCCCTACCTCAGAGGTGGCAAACAGGTTTCTCTCTCTTGACAAATTTGGCCAAATGATACTAATTGGACCCATGCATTGAAGAAGATTCTGAGGCTGAGCCTGGGATCAGGGTGATAAATGGTACACATATACTTCCAATAAATATTTATGAAATTAAATTCATGATACACTCAAGACCTTTCTGCTCAAATATAATTATGTAGGGGAAATCACTTTATACAATATATTATGGGACTGGGAAAACATGATGCCAGTGTTAACTCTCGTACACTAGATCCTCCTAGATTGTCGATTGTCTGTGACTATTTGGGTATTTTGATCCACAGCTTTCCTGTTACCTATATTGTAGCCACTACTCACCTGTGGCTACTTAAATTGAAAATCGTTGAAATGAAATAAGATCTGAAATTCACTTCCTCAGTCTCACTGCAAGTCTGACATTTCAAGTGGCCCACGGCCACACGTGGCCAGTGGCAAATCCACTGGACAGCGTGGACACAGATAGAAACACTGGTACCAGTGCAGAGAGTTCTATTGGACAGCACTGCGAAATTTTCAACAACCCATGTAAAACATTAGCATTTCATGATGTCAAACTCCCACAAGACTACTTAACAAATGAGTTCAGAAATCTCTCCTAGGGTGACATTGCTTCTCTCCTTCGTGAGTCAAGGATATGGTACGCTCTGGTCTCCTGCAAATGCGTGTGGGTACATGTGGGTGTGTCAGAGCTGGTGTGAGGAAAGGTGAAGAGTTATAGCTATTGGCTGTTCTGCCTGCTGAGTCCTTCTCTGCAATGAGGTGACTAAGCTGTGCTGGTCAGCAGAGGTGACTTCAGGGGACTCTTCCCCCACAACTTCAGTGTCCAGGAGAAGAATAAAGATGTTATCAGAAGGCTTGTTCTAAAATTCTGCCATTGTATAATGTTAAACTGAATGCAAAGTCAAAACTAGGATACTTTCTAGATGGTCTGGTTGTTAGGAAAGGCGAAGAAAGAAGGGAGATGGCAATGATGAGTAGGTGGGAGGAAACCAAAGACTCCCCCCAACCCCCCTCCCCCGGGTTCCACAGGCTCCCCTGGCAAACCACCTTTGGCCTGGTTAGCATAGTTTGTCGGCCCAACTCAATTGCAGATGACTGAGAACACAGCTGATAAACTGACATTTCCTTTCTTCTTTTTAAAACATCTCTCTCCTGCTCCTATTCCTTTGGATAAAGCAACGGAAATCTTGCTAAATGCTGACAATGCTTTTGGCTGGTTTCGTAATGACACTTCAGCGGTGCCAAGCTCCTACTGCCCTCTCTTAAGACTCCCATTATAGCCATGTTCTCCACCTCTCCTTCGGAAACCAATGCACAGGCTGCCCGGCATCTTTCTTAACCCTTTCAGTCATCTTTCCTTTTAGCTTAAATGTGACTGTAAGCTCCGGGAGGACAGGACCAGTGTCATATTGACCTCTATGGCTCCTGACAGGTCTTACTTAGCATTGCACCCCTAACAACCGGAGGCAATATGGCACTGACATCACATTGTGGGCTCTAGAGTCAGACTGTCAAGGTTTAAATTACACCTCTGCTACTTGCTAACTGTGCCTTTAGGAGACAGACTTACCTACTCTAAGCCTCACTTAACCTCCTCTGTTAAAAAAGGGTAATGCTATCCTCAGGACTTATAGTAAAGTTTAAAGAGATAATGAAAGTAAAACTCAGCACTGTGTCCCACACCTGGAAAATGCTCATAATGATCATTGTTGGGCATTAAATAAATACTTAGTAAATATGGCTGGTGAAACTTGCCCTGTGCCTGATACTAGAGCTTTAAGGGCTTCTTGCTCAACCTCCACATTTCACGGACGAGGAAACTGAGATGTACACAGGGGACACCACTGGCCCACATTCACAAACCATCAGTAGCAGAACAGAAACTCCTCAGTGGCAGATTTTCCATCGCATCCACTGCCTCCCTGAGAGCCATAGTTGTTCAGAGTGTGCCAACAGTCCCTGCCTGGTGGAAAATGTCAGGCAAAGGATTCTCTTTATTGTACAGACAACGCAAAATGTAAGGCCTACGAACAGCTATGGTCATGCCCTTGTCACAATGTCAGTGAATTCATCTTTCCAAATGACAGACAATGACTACAACAGCCAAGGAAGACTAGCATTCAAATAGGTAATTTCAGGTGTCACACAAAATATTGAGGATGGGGTCATTTTTCAAGCTAGAGGACCAAAAATTGAGTGTTGTCACATCAACACAACTCAACATGTTTCTGAGCACTTACTTTTTGTTTGTTTATTTGTTTACTAAATGCATGTTTGCACTAGCAATTAAGATATTTCTGCCTTATTATATTTGTGTGTATATACACACATATAAAAAATATACACACTGTGTATATATATATATATATTTAATATATACACAAATGTCAACCATTTTATTCTATATTACAATGGAAAGATCCAACTTAGCTTTTAACATTTGCTTCTGAAATTATTTCTGTGGGTCAGAACCATGAGTGTTCTATGGGGGAAAGAGAAAGAGGCATTGGGACCAGCATTTTAAACGCTTCTACCTTGTGAAATGGAAAGTGCTAATATAGCACAAATTATCGAGTTCCATTCTCTTCTGTGCCTTAACTTACTCCCGCAGACAGTAGGCACTTAAGTAGGCATATTACAGCTTTTCCCCATTTGAATCCCACCCACGTGACTTAGTGAATCCAGAGAACCCTGGAAGTGAATTTGGCTGCACCAAACACTTAGGAGGGAATAATATATTGAGAAAAATTAAGGCAGGTATTTGTCAAACATTCTAGTAGCAGTTTCAGAGAGTGCCTGCCTGCCTGCCTGCCTTTCAAATGCTACTTATTTATTCATTGAATACTTTATTTATTTAACAGAGCTTCTGTAGTGCATAAGCCTCAGGAATTAAACGTCTTTGGTCTCAGAACCTACGATTGAAATCTTCAAAGACTGTTTTTAATAGCTCTGAGTGTGTGTGTGTGTCTGTGTGTGTGTGTGTATGTGTGTGTTTCAGCTTTACTTGAGTTGCAGGATCGTAAGACGCCGGAGCTGGAGGGGATCTTTTGGATCAGAAACTGTCTTTGAAATCTTTCCTATGCGATAAAAATTGTCAGATGTTGATTTAAAAGGAATCTTAACATCTACAAGAGGAAAAAGCAGTAAATGGGGTCCTTGGGCATATTAAATCTCCAATGTTTGTTGGAAAATATTTAAATGCTGTTAAAAACCCTGAAGCATGTGTTCTGAATCTTACATTTCAAAGGGCATAGTTTGAAAACCAACAGTACTGTCTAATGTGATAAGGAGACTGAGACCCAGAAAGAGAAGAAATTTGCAAAGAAGGGGAACAACTAAGTCACTAAAGGAGTAGCTTGCTGGCAGCCAGTGTTCTTTCTATTATAACAACATCTAAAAATCACAAGTCCTTCCCCTCTCATGTATATATTATAGAAGGGTGATTTAGGATCTGTTTCCAATGGTTCTTATCCAAACACTATAATGTTGACAAACATAAAAGGTCAATTTATAACTATCAGTAAATTATTGGATATAGACACAGCCTTACCATTAAGAAAATTATTAACATAGATCTATTACTCAATCACTTAATCTAACTGGAAATATTTTTTTTCTACTGATCCTTTCTTACACTGATGGTGATGTTGCTATTAAATACTAATAAGCTATATGAGCATCTAAGAGAAGGAGGCTAAAACTGAGTACCTAATGACTTTGGGGGAAAGAAGGAGATTTTATTAAAATGTGACCTGTAGCTTCATGCACTCTGCAAACAAACACAAATATCAACTTGTTTCAAAATTACTGCCATTATATTCTAATAGCAAAGCACCTGCTGGGAAATACCTAGAGGAAATAATAAACAATAATAGCTCTTAGCAACTGAATAATACATTTTATCCATGAATCTGAAAGTTGTTTAGAAGCATTAACTAATTAAGTTTCACCACATGCCCACAAGGTGAATATTAGTTCTGTGTTTTGTAGATGTGTTCATTTAGTATGAGTTATAGCTCCCATTCGTGGCAATATTGGATAGGAAAAATCTCACCGAAATAAAATGTTTTCAGATTCTAAGGGGCAATGCAGTGATAATATGGCATGGCGCCAAGTGATACCCAGGAGGCATTTCAGAATTAATGAACATCTAAAACATCTCATTTAATACAAGAAACTTGAGAACCAGGGAAAATTGGATCCATCAAGATGCAAAAATCAACAACTAGCTGTAAATGCATTTGAAATATTAGAAGCCAAAAGCTTGCTGGGAGAAGGGCTTTCATATGTGCACTTTACATGTCATGTGCGAGTAAAAATGGACTGCAACAGAAAGTGGTAATCCAGAATCATTAAACCACAAGCTGGGAGAAAAGGAAAACTCCTAAGACATTGTACGTCCCTAGTTTTTTGGGAAGCTGACCCACCTTCACACAGTCAAGTCAGCCTTGGCACAGGACATGGTAAAAACATGAATAAGTTCTTAAAACTCCTCAAAGACACATAGGCAGTAATTTCTTTGACATCAGTCATAGAAATGTTTTTCTAGATATGTTTCTTCAGGCAAGGGAAACAAAACCAAATTAAAACTGTTGAGACTATACCAAAATAAAAGGCTTTTCCACAGCAAACAAAACTATCAACAAAAACAAAAAGGCAACCAACTGAATGGGAGAAGACATTCACAAATACTATATCTGATAAGGGTTTAGTATCCAAAATATATTAAAAAAACTTCTACAGCTCAACACTAAAAAACCCCCCAAAGAATCCAATTAAAAAATGGGCAGAGGGCCTAAGTGGATATTTTCTTCCCAAGAAGACATACAGATGGACAGCAGACACATGAAAAGATGCTCAACATCGCTAATCATCCAAGAAATGCAAATCAAAACCACAATAAGATACCACTTCACACTTATCAGAATGGCCAAAATCAAAAACAGAAGAAACCACAAGTGCTGGTGAGGATGTGGAGAAAACAGAACTCTCGTGCACTGTTGGTGGGAATGTAAATCGGTGCAGTATGGTGGAAAATACTATGGAGGGTCCTCAAAAAATAAAAGGTAGAATCACCATGTGGTCCAGTAATTCCACTATAACACACACACATATACACACACACAGAGATATAGATATATATATATCAACTTCCTTAGTCATTCATTTATCTATCTTCTATCTATTTAATGAAATATTACTCATCCATAAAATAATAAAATCTTGCCACTTGCAACAACATGGATGGACCTAGAAGGCACAATGTTAAGTGAAATTAGTCACTCAGAGCAAAACCAATACCACATGATTTCACTCAAATGTGGAATTTAAGAAACTAAACAAACAATGAAAAAAGAGATAGAAAAAAAAAAAAACCCAGACTTAAACACAGAAAAAAACTGGTGGTTGCCACAGGGGAGGGGACAGGTGGGGGTGGGGAATGGATAAAATAGACAAAGGGGATTAAGAGTAGACCTATTATGATGAGCACTGAGTACAGAATTGTTGAATCATTATGATGCAAACTTGAAACTACTACAGTACTGTATGTTAATTTCACTTCAATAAAAAAATAATCAACTAGGATTGAGTTAAATTAAATACATAAGCAAGTAAAGAAATACAGTAGGAAACTACAAATACTCATCGTCTTATATAAAATAAAAACATCAAATATTTTCTTTAAAAAAGTGAGTAAGCAAATCAAAATTTTGGTTGCAAAAAGTTCACTTTTCTTTATATGAATTTGTTCTAAATTAGTGGTTGGCAAACTGTGGCCTATGGACCAAACTTAGCCTGTAGCCCTTATTTGTATGGGCTAAGAGTTAAACATGGTTTTTACATCTTTAAATAGTTGACATATAAGAAAGAGGATAATATATTTTGTTAGGTGAAAAACATATGAAAATCAAATTTCAATGTCCATAAAGTTTTATTGGAACACAGCTACGCTCATTTGTTTGCTTATCATCTACAGCAGCTTCATACTATGACAGAATCGAGTTCACTAATCCTCAAACATTAATTCTCCATTTCTTTACAGAAGATTTGCTGATTCCTTTGCTAAATGACATAGCTGAGAGATATGTTTTATATTTTTGTGTGTCTGCAAATAGATTAACTTTCATTTATGAATTAGAGATCAAAATTTGATTGATATCCTTCCATATCTTGTTTACACATCCCTGAGCTCATCAAACTATTTTATGGAAGATATCAAATGTCTGAGCATTTTTCTTGACTTCTCAACAATTACCACTCCCTTCTCAAACCGTATTTATATAGTTCTTTGCCGTTTGAAACATTTCCACATCGATTATTTCCTTAATCTCTGACAGAAAGCATATGAGGTGCCCATGGAAAGAACCATTTCTGCTTTTCAGAGGGAGAAACTGAGGCTCAGAATATTCAAATTACTTTCTCGGGAGGCATGGAGCATTCAGCAAAAGCATCCTGCCCTAACCCAGAATCCAGATGCCCCTGGGAAAGCAGCACTTTTCTCTGAAGAAACAAACACAGTCACAGCTGAGATTGAAAGAGCCAAAATCACATAAAGGATGATATAAACACAGGTTTCTGATTCTTTCCTATGTATGATGATCTCTGAAAGGCTGCCTAAAACAGGTTTTATCTCTGGCTGACTAAAGAAGGAGTAAAGACACAGTCACCATTTTTTCATTTGAAATATATACCATGTACAAATATTACTTATTCAAAAAATAAAGGTTTTTTTTTATACTTCCCAAGTAATAGAGAATAATTTAAGTGGCAGTATCTGCTGTCAGTAAAAACTGCTTCTATTTGAGGAAAGATTTCACACGACTGCAATTGTCCCCAAGGAAAAGAGAATTGCCAATGAAATGTTCATCTAAGGGCAGTGTGGCACTTGCCACGAAGTCCATTTTGATGGGCCATTTACTTGTAGCTTCAAGAAAAAGATGGATGACATCGCCGCTGTCACCATGCCAGCACTGGTAGCAACCCAGGAGGGGCTAGAAGGAGTGTCCTGACTAATCCATCTGGAGTCCTTTCCCTTTTTTTTCTTTCCCTTTATTGCTTTTTTTACTACTGAATGCTATGACCAGCTGTCAATTATATTTTCTTCCCAGTAGCAATTGCCTTGTTATATATTCACAGTCAATACGTGCCTCCTGAAAGAATGATGTTGCACAAAAGAATTTTCTGCACATAGTCAGCAAACGTGATTCTTAAAAAATAATTCAGAATTAGACTTAAAACTATTAAGACAAGTATTTACTCTTCCAATTTTCTGAAAACAGTTGGGAAATCTCTAGAACAGACAACAGATGAGAGAGAGAGAGAGAGAAATAATTGCGAATCTCTTGTATCTACCTATCATTTATCTATTTATCCATCATCTTTGTAGCTATGTATTTATGTATCTATCATTCTTCTTTCTATCTATAGCTAGCTGGAATATGAATATCATTTATTGACCCAAGCATGCTGGAGAATCATTTTTTTTTTAATGTTTATTTTATTTTTGAGACAGAGAGAGACAGAGGTCGAGCGCGGGAGGGGCAGAGAGAGAGGGAATCACAGAATCCGAAGAAGGCTCCAGGCTCTGAGCTGTCAGCACAGAGCCCGACGCAGGGCTTGTACCCATGGACGGTGAGATCATGACCTGAGCTGAAGTCAGCCGCCCAACTGACTGAGTCACCCAGGTGCCCCTGCTGGAGAATTATTAAATTGAAGAACATTATGATTGGATGGAATCTAGATCGAATTCTAGATCATCTAGTAGAATTCTTAGTCAGTGATGAAGCTGCTGCCAAAGGGAATTTTGTTCAATGTGAGTCTTGAAAGTAAAGATTGGGTATGCATTCAATTTTCCTGCAGTCTGGCCTCACCCTACATTTTTTTAATCTTACCACTTATCAGCTCTGTTTCATGCAAATTATGCTCACAGTCCCTCCACCCACTCCCAAACCATCATGCTATGCATTTTCCTCTTTGTAGTTTCTAAATGATATGAATGTCCTCTCCTCTTACTTTTCATGTTCATATCCTACTACTGTCCAAGGCTCTACTCCTCTGAATTTCCCATGCATTGATTGGTGGCCATTTCCAATAGCCCTTGTTTTATTCATTCACTCTTCTGGTTTTCACTATTTTATAAGAGTTATAGGATTTTGAAAAATATACACTATTTATTGTTGCTAGATCAAAGTTTGAAAACAATAGAAAAGACTATTATATGATAGAGAGTTTTTGGTACCTGAATTTTGGTGAAACAATAGAAACTTTTAAAAAAACATTTTTACTCCTACAGCATCAGTTAGGTCTTACTAAAATGGGTCTTACTTGCTTAGGCATTTTCTTGTTCAGAGATATCACTGATACCATACT
The DNA here is from genome assembly GCF_008692635.1 of Crocuta crocuta. Taxonomy (NCBI): domain Eukaryota; kingdom Metazoa; phylum Chordata; class Mammalia; order Carnivora; family Hyaenidae; genus Crocuta; species Crocuta crocuta. The sequence goes on along the minus strand of NW_027528417.1, from coordinate 10,085,755 downwards.
TGAAGAGGAAGTAGCTCTTATAACCTTAGAACTTTTCAATTTAAAGAACCTGGGGGGGTGGGGGGAGTAAAGAGTGGCACCTGGGTGGCTCAGTCCATTAAGCATCTGACTTCAGCTCAGGACATGATTCGTCACTCGTGACTTTGAGTCCCACATCGGGCTCTGTGTTGACAGCTGTGTCTGGAGCCTGCTTCTAATTCTGTGTCTCCCTCTCTCTCTGTCCCTCTTCTCCTCATGCTCTGTCTCTATCTCTCAAAAATAAATAAATGTTAAAAAAGTTTTTTAAAGAATCCAAAGGAATTACCAGGCCACATTTTTAGTTTTACACATAAAATATGGAGGTCTGAAGAAGTAAAGTGACTTGCCCAGATCTGAAATCTGGAGTTTTCTGGGACTTAATGCCCATACATCTCCCTTCAATCATATGGCTTCCTCTAATAACCATTTTTCATTGGTGACGTCCATTGACAAAATGTAAATATGTGTTTGGGTACTTTGTTCCTGTTAACGTCATATACATATATTTCTGAAGATTCCTTTAAAAAATAATACATAACTTCATTAAATAGCTTATTGGGCCATACCTTATGGATTATGGAGTCTTGTATGAATCGTAAAAATTTTCAGTTCTGACCTTCATCAGAATTGGGGTGAAACAGAGCCTGATTCACCCAGCTCTCTCTCTAACACTATAGATTAAAAGCCTTATTGTCATATCTCCTCCATTTGTGCTATAAAGTTGCCTTATGGACAAAGCTCATGGATTTTTCTTACTCCTTTTTAAAAAAAATTTTTTTAATGTTTTATTTATTTTTGAGAGAGAGAGAGAGAGAGAGAGAGAGAGATGAAGTAATAGTTGGGGAGGGGCAGAGAGATAGGGAGACACAGAATCTGAGGCAGACTCCAGGCTGTGAGCTGCCAGCACAGAGCCTTAAGTGGAGCTTGAACTCATGAACCACGAGATCATGACCTGACCCAAAATCAGACACTTAACCAACTAAGCCACCCAGGCACACCACTTTTTGTTACTCCTACTTTACTTTACTGGTGTCTAACTGTGATTCACCAAAATTGAAGTGAATTTTTATTTAATCGTTGATCCAAAAAATGTTGCCATATATCAGTCCTACACCTAAAATAGTACAGTTACCTCTACCACTATTAAAAATAATATGATCAATAATTATTAATAGCAAATGTTTACTGTATCTCAGGCTCTGTACTAGGAACTCTACACATACCTTCTCACTTAAAATGTTAAATGACTCACCCAAGCCCCAAGACTGCAAGTAGGGGTTAGGATCAGAAGCCATGTCTGTCAACACCCAAAGTCTGAGCCCTCAGAAGACCACAGCTTTAGCTTTCAGAGGGCTCACATCTAAGCATGTGGGAGAGACATCTGCCACAATGTTGAAAGCAATGTGCTACAAGCTGTTATTCAGGTAAGTACATGGTGTCATTGAGCACAGAGGGAGAACTTGAACTCTGCTGAGGGCAGTGGGTCTAATCTTTGAGGAATAGGTGGCATTTGGGCAGAATCTAAAAGAATGACTAGAAGTTAGGCAAGTAGTAAGAGAAAGAGGGGGTTGCGAATAGAAGAAATCTTTTGGGAAAGAGTGCAATGTGTTTTTTTTTAAAGAAAATAGTACATTTGGGGGGTTGAAAGCAGTCTGGCATGACTGGAATTCATGACAGAATGACTGCTGCTGAAGCTGAAGAGGCAGGCAGGGTCCTGAAGGCCAAGCAATGAGGTTGGCACCTGGCCTGTGCTACAGACTTGAAGCAGAGTGACACAGTCACCTTTCAGATTTAGAGAGATCACAGTGGTGTAGAGTAGGAATTAAATGAGACCAGGGAGGGAGGAAGAAAAGGGGTAGGGAGAGAGAGAAGTTAGGAAGATATCACAACTGCACAGCAGAGAGAAAATGAGAACTTGAACTTGAACTAAGGTAGTGGCTATGGAAATAAAAACATATTAATGGAATGTGTAAAAGACTGCATCTACTGGAAATTATAAACAATTAGGTAGTAAGGGCCTGAAGAATCTAAGGTGATACTCAGTTTTCTGGCTTAGATCATAAGAAATCATTAAAGATGGCAAGGAGAAGCAGAGTTGGAGAGGAAAGATAATGAGCCTAGTTTTACCAATGCTGACTTTGGAGTATCCTGAAGAACACCCCGACAGAGATGTCAAGATGGCAGTCCCCACTAGAATGGATCATCAGATAGGTCTGGGAAGGGGATGCCATGCAGGGAGTCATTGGGGCACAGCTGGTAATTAAAGCCAATTGTTTGTTCAACAAGTATTTACTGAATGCCTATTGTGTGCCAGAAACTGTTTTAGACACCAGGGGTATGGCAATTAAAAAACATTAAAAAAAAAAATCCAGCCCTCTCGAAGCCAACATCCTAGGAGAGGCTATAGTTTGGAGCACACAAATACATTTACAATTACACAATGTGTTAAGTGCCAGAGAGGAAAGGCATTGAGTGTCATTCATTCATAGAGAGAGAGAGAGAGAGAGAGAGATAGAAGGGTGATATAATCTATACTAGGTTGGGACATAGGGGACAGTTGGTGAAGGACTCTCTAAGATAAGGGGCACTTAAACTGAAAATTACACCTGATAAAGGATTAGCTAAGTAAAGAACACTCTAAGAGAGAACGGCATATGTGAAGCCCACTCTAAGAGAGAACGGCATATGTGAAGCCCTGAGGCTAGAGTTCACTGTCTTCAAGATACTGAAAGACCCCTGTGATTGGAACATATTGTATGAACCTAGGATGGTGTGGTAGGAAGAGGCAAATTTAAGCAGATCCATTCATCCAGGGATTGAGAGATATATAATATCAATCAATCAATTGTTCAATCACAGCAGGAAGTCATATTTAATTAGGGGAGCAGAAGAAGCAAAGCCTACAAAAGAAACTTAAATTTTTATCATTTCCACCACAGTATGGTATGTACAGAAGAGTTCTTTTCTCTAAGTTGATATAAAAAAATAAGTTGTTATTCATAGCTAATTTTTCCACCAGAAGTGTTCTCTTCTGAGAGGTTTGAGAAGGGTCCATGAAGTACTTTGGTGAATGTGAAGATCTCATGGGACTGATAAACAAAATTTGATACATCCATACAATGGAATGCCTCTCAGACACGAAAAGAATGAAATACCAGTACATATTACAACTAAATGAACTTGCAGGCATTTTGAGTGCAATAAAGCCACATAATGTATGATTCCATCAATACAAAATGTTGCTAATAAGAAAATCCTTAGAGACAAAATGTAAATTATTTTTTTACATTAGGCACTGGGGCAAGGCGGTCTAGGAAGTAACTGCTTAACGCATGTGAGGTTTTCTTCTTCAGTGATGAAAATGTTCTAGGTTTTGATAGTGTTGATGGGTGTGCAACTTTATGAATATACTAATAGCCACTGAATAGTACACTTTAAAAGGGTTAATTTTATGGTATATGAATTACCTCTCAATAAAGCTCTTACTAAAAAATTGCTTGGAGGCATCTACCTGTGTTCTCTCAACCTCCACAGGTGATAGATAGACATAAAGGTAGATAGATCTAGACAGCTTGCTTATATAGGGTTTCACTAAAATTAATTATTTTTAACTCATAGTATCTTTGATGAGCTTTGGATGAATGAGTTATGTCTATAATAAATGATGACTTTGGAAGTTCAGTTCCATAAGATTAATTTCTTACCTGGGAACATGCTGAAAAAGCTTTCAGTAATCCTTCACATAAATAATGTGAAGAAGACAGAGTCAATGTGTCTTATAAAACCTTGCACTTACTACCCTGTAAAGATACCATCAAGGAGTGTCATCCCTTGTGCTGAATGCTAAGGATGATAGATAAAAAATGAAGTAGAGCCATAATACATTGGGACTTTAATGAAGCTTTGGATTCTATCCACATGACATATTTGTCAATGAACCAGAAGATGTGTTTCACACACGATTTATCCTTCCAGTACTAATCCTATCAGGTGTTTTTTTTTTTCAGTCTAGAAAATGAAGAGCAATTAAACTTTGCCCAATATTAAAGTTTACCCAACAGCCAAGGTAGATTTAAAATGTTAATGTATTTCTAATTTAAGAAACTCTGTGATTTATCAAGATGTTTGATCGTTATTATGTCCAAATACTCAAAGAAGTATTAAGAAACAAGTAGTCTTATCAATATTTTTTTGGTATTCCTTAGATAATTAGTAATCAAAGAATGGCTACCAGGAATTTATTTCAACTTGGGGAACATGGCTTGAGACACCTTAATTATGGACATTTAGGGAGAAATAGATACATGAATGTATATATTGCCACTCTTCAAAGTGGCAAGTTCCTTAGAAAATAAGGTGCAAATAAATGAATAAATGCATGGATGTATAAATAAGTAAACAAATAATGAAGTGAGCAAGCAAACTAGGTAGAATCGCCTAAGAAGTAGCAGATTGAAAAGAATCCTAAAAATAGTTTAGTATTTAATAGGTCTCAAACTATTTTCATATATATTGAAAACTTTGATCTTCAAATCCACTCGATGAAGTAAGTAGTACAGAGAAAGAGCTCCATTTTACAGAGGAGCAAAATAAGGCTTAACAGGATAAGGCCATTTTGTGCAGACTCACATTTTTAGTAAGTAAAATGACTAAATTTTATACCAACTGATATCATGCCCAGTGCATTTCTGACATGACACAGTATTCTATCATCATTTTTAGTATTATCATTAATATTATTTTATTGTCATGGGATAAAAAGATATATGCAAATATCAGACAGAAAAGTGAAAATGGTTTGTGGTATAACAAAAAATGGTCTGTGGTATAAAAACTGACTAGTGGTCTAGAAAATAATGTATTTTTGAAAAATATTTGATTTTGTTGGTTGTTTTGGTTTTTTCTTTGCCTTTGTTTATTTTACAAAGAAAATCAAGACCCTAAGATGCTTATATGTATGCAAGATGAGTGTCTTCTCCCATTATATGGTCAGGCCTCAACTATCATACCCTTATAGGGATAAAAAAAAATATTTAGAATTTTTTTAAATCTCTTTGAATTTTGAATTCTCACATCAATGGGTGTTTCTCCTCTTGCCAAAAACAAATTTTTTAAAACCCACCAAATTGCCAGCTTTTGTTGGTTTTTCCTCCTTCTCCAACTAGCTAAGCATCTCCTCAATAAACAATAATTACTTTAATTGAGGTCATTTATTTGTAATTCTGCTCTATGCTCCAAAAGAAGGAGAAATATGAAAAATGAGAAATGGCATCAGGAAAGAGCAAGAGAGGAAAATATCTGGGAGAAAATAATGCTTACAAAAAGTAGAATAATTTATCCTTAAGATCAGGATTTCCATTGAATTGCAATCTAATAAGAACTAAATTTGCAGTATTGGGTTACTTGGCAGTTAGGGATTTCCTCGAACTTGGAGTTGATTAACCTCCAAAATGGATTCTCAAGTAGATCAATGGACTCACTCTTAAAATGATTTCAAGTCATCTTTCTCTCCGGGAGATAGAGTAGATATTGTTGAGTATGGATAAAGGGGAGTTTCTACATGGGAGAGATTCCTGCATCACACCAAAAACCAACACAACCAAGGTATCAATGTTAAAGGCTTTTGAGTCATCTCAGCTCTTGGATCAATACACCAGTAAGTGGCCACCATCTATTTAACTGATAATCCCCAGACAGTGGAAAATTCATTACAGTGACCCAGGAAGTGATCCCATCTACCCCCCATCTGTCAACAGAGATTAATCCCCAAAGCCACAACCCCAGTCACTACATACAATAGCAAGCCACTCGGATAAACAGGGTGACTCAAATGATAATGTCTACTCAATGGGCAGGCAGGGACTGGCCCTCCCCAAGTACAAATCTCATTATTGATTAATTTCCCTGTAAGCATTCTCTGCTTCGGTAATAACAGTTTGAATTCTTCATTCATAGGTTACCTTGGCAATCTAGTTTCCCCCTTCTTATTTTAACTCTGGGTTGTAATAAATATCTTCAGTTTTGTGTGTTATTAAAAATATACTGAAATCTCATTTTAATGTTTTCACTTATGGTTTATTTTCATGTAAGTGGCAGTATTTTTCTTCTTTACAAAATTCTTTTTAGGGTTATTCTGTGGTACAGTCCACTCCTGATAGGATTATTACTAGCAGTTTCAGGGCTGGGGGAGAATTGTTGGTTTTAAAGGAAATTCTTTATCTTGGATAACTTGACCACATGTAAATCTGTTCCCCCTCTCTGGTATACCTGATATAGGAAATCTTTTTTTTTTTTCCTGCTGTAGACTACAAGGAAGTAGAACCCAAAAGTGTCATGCAGAAACTGACAAAGAGAACAGGGAGTTCCTCTTCCTTAAGGATAACTCTGACCATGGCAGATGTCCCCCAAATTCAACATAGTCAAAACTCCTCTTTTCCTGCAGAATAAACTCCAAACCCTTTACAAAGCCTTTCAGAAACTTGCTCCCACCTCGTTCTTCATCCCCAGTTTCTACCACCAATATATACACATATTCTGCATTCCAGAGAGATCAGCTGGTGTACAGCCACCTGAATATGCCACATCATGCCGATGTGCCTGCTCTTTCTGCCACTAGAATCACTATCCTTTCTTTCTCCAGCTCCCTCTTCTGATGAACTCCTACTCATTCCGAAAGAGAGTTCCCATCTGTATTGCCTTCATGAGCCACCCAAACAACTGCCCACTTGCTTTTGTGTGGGCCAACCCTCCACCTATTATTTACTACATTATTGCATTTATCATGCTTCCCTGTAACAATACACGTTCAAGTACATTTTTCTCATCAGTCTGTAAGTTTCTTCCAAGCAAGATCTATGCATCGTTCAACTTTGTATGATTAGCAACTTGCACGGTCCCTGGTACACAGAAAATGTTCCGTGAAAGTTGATGAATGAAGCTGGAGTATTCATGACCTAAAGAATGAAATGCTTGAAAAAAAAAAAAAGAATGAAATGTTATAGTGTAAAGCATAATGGCTCTTTAAAATCTTAAATAAAATTATATGTGGAGTACTGAGATATTTCTAATGGGATAATCCTAACTTCAAATATTTAGTCCTCAGACCATATATCCTGATTTTTTGTTGAAAAAAATATGAACCACATAAATATAAAATATAAATAACAGGTTTCATGAATCAAGGTTTAATCCTAAAATAATGAATAAGATAATAAGTTCAACTTATTTCTGTTCTAACATTCCAATTTTTCAGGAAGATGTTCGCAACCGAAACATCAAGAAATAAGAGTTTTTAGCTGAAATCTATACATCTGTCCTTTATATTCATGGACATAGACATCTATGAGGAGCTAAAAGGGGAGATGCAGTAAAATCTCACAAAGACATCCAAATCACTTGGGTCAATGGACTGATAGCCAGTCCCAGGCTAAGAAGGGCCTGAACACTGCGAGTTTCTTAGACCAATAGATGTCTTTCACAGCCATCAGACAGGATTTTCAGGTTGTCTGAAATAGGTACCAACCAGCTGGGTAAAGTCTCTCTAAACTGCAGTTCCTCCCCTATCATATGAGAAGCCTACACAACATCACTGGGGACCTTCCAGCTCTCACAACCTATCAGTTCTAGGATTGTTTCATATCATAGAAAATGATTTGGGAGTTTCAGTGACAGTTATTGGTAACTGGCAAATAATAGATCTGCTTCTCTGTTTCCTCCTCCTTTCCTTTTACCTCACCTTTGAAGACAAAATGAACCATATACAAAACCAAATACTTTTTCATATAGGCAACACATTTAATACTGGCCAATAGGACATAGAGTCTATTACACAAAGTGTGTGAAAACCACTGGTACTTTGGGTCATTTTGGAAGATAGACATCCTTTTGTTTTACACACACACACATAAAACTTTTACCAGTTAGCATCATGTTCACATTTGTAGGATTTACAGTTGGCACAAGCATTCAGGTTCAGTGTCTCATTTACTCCCCCAAGACATCTCTGAGGGTTCGGCCTCTTCGCGCTGGACAGAGAATGGAACCACAGTTCAGAAAGGTTCAGCATACTGCCTGAGGTCAGGCTACTAATAAATGCAGAGCTTAGATTCAATCATCAGTCTCTAGATTTCAAATTCAATTTCATTCTGTATTAATGCTCTCTCTCCCTCCAGTCACACTATTCATGCAGAGGATGCTGCTAAGTGAGAAGAAAAAGGATTAAAAGTCTTATTATTCATTCAAGAAATATTCTCCAGGCACATACTCTGTGCCAGACACTCTGCTAGATGCCAGGGAACACCAAATCCCACTCAAACCCTCTCCTCCTGGACTTCCAGCCATTACACTTACAGGAGAGACTAAAATGGGTAAGTGTAACTAGATGATGTGGGCAGATGTTATATGTGCCTCATAAAGAAACAAGTGGGGAGCCATGGGAGCACATAACAATTCATGCTGTTTATGAGAGTCAGATAGAGCCTCTGGCATTTAGCTGGACCTTGAAGAGTGAGTATTTCATTCAACGAGTGAACACGGGAAGGGGGGCATGGCAATGTGAAAAGGACAGAGTGAGGGACAGAGGATGGAGAGGGCAAGACTCATCCTGGGAGATAGTTCTTTGGTCAGTAAGGCAAGAGGAAGACTGAGTGGACACCAGCTTTGTTGAGAGAAAACCAGACCAGCTCTGCAGTGCTTGCAGTTATAATATCCAAAAAGAATGGCTCCCAATGGGCGATCTCTACATCAGCAGCATTGACATTCCCTGGCAACTCAGAGAAATGCAAGTTCTCAGACCCAGGTCACAAACCTACCAAATCAGAAACAGGGGTGGGGCCTAGCACTCAATGAACAAGAACTATAGGTGACTCTGCTATCTGCTCGAGTTTGAGAACCACAGCCTTAAAACAGTTATTTTGCCAGTGTGGATGTCTGTCTCTCACCGTAAAACATCATTCTAGTCCCAGAGTTAGGTGGCCCACCTTCAGAATCTGCAGACTAACTTTGTGTGTGTACGTGATGGGGAGTAGGTCTGGCAGGCAAAGGTAAAATGGACTGCTTGGGAATGAGCTAGGAATCTATGTGGAGGTGCAGAACCACAGCTCAGAACTGTTGGAAGGGGGATGTGAGCATCTGTGGTTCATTTGAGCAGATGTCATCTATGGCATCCCAGGGAGAGTAGGGATAAACTTCTTTTGTGGCGTAGGACTTAATGTTAGCCAGTTTGTAACACCATATTTCAAATGGCTCACAAATGGGAGCTGTGAGGTACTCTTTAAGAAACACCCAAGTCACAATAAAATATGATAAGAGGAAAAGGTGGGCACACTTGTTTTCCTGAAATCTTTTGGTTTGGCTTAGAACTGGTTTTAATCCAATTTGATAACTAATCACCAAGGTCTCTGTTATCAGCATGATGAGGCTGGATGTGGAGATGGGCAATAGTTGGTGTTCTGGTTTTCAAGGAGTTTATGCTCTGGTTCTCTGGAATCAGGATTATGCTCACAAAATCCTCTCACTTTTCCCTAATCTCCTCCAGGAACTCCTCCATTCCCTACCTGAGGAGTTTCTTCCCAGAGCGCTCAACTATCAAAACCCATCCAAACCTGTCAAAGCTAGGCACAAATGCCACCATTTCCCCCTCGATCTCTTCTCATACAATATAGACCAGACAATGAATTATTTCTCTCTTTTACAGAGCTCTGTGGCCTTCTGGGAACACAGTGCAGATCTGTATTATTAAAAATATTCTAATTAGTTCCTGTATGCCCTGTAAGAAAACCTTGATGCAAATCACTTCTAATTAAGAAAACGACAATGGATCAAATTTTCATTAAACCAGAATGAATAAATGAATAAAACTCTTTTCTTTCCAATATCCGTTCCTCATGTTGGACTTTTTTTTTTTAATGCATTTACAACTTTATTTTATTTTTTTTTTTACAAATAGTTTATTGTCAAATTAGTTTCCACATAACACTCAGTGCTCATCCCCACAAGTGTCCTCCTCCATGCCCATCCCCCCTCCCCCCCACATCCATCAGTCCTCAGTTTTTGTCAGCATTCAAGAGTCTCTCATGGTTTGCCTCTCTCCCTTTCCCCCACCATTTCCACCCTCATGTTGGACTTCTTAAGTGATGGTGGCACCCTGACTTTATAAATGTTTACAGTTGCATAGCAAATATGTGAAGGATCTCAGGATTTTGCCACTACATAAACACTTGTGGATTTTAGATTTAGAAGTGAGCACAAAGGAAGTGTTTTGTAGAAGTCTGGGAGGCCAGGAAGAGGGTGAGAGGTAAATCTAGGTTATCTGGTTGAGTTTCCTGGGTCCTCCTTAACTAGTATTAATGGGTAATACACTGTCCCAATATCACACAGGAGAGGAGAATTCTTTTTGAGGTAATTGATTGCTATTAGGATATTTTTAGAAAAAATAGTTTCTTTGTGGCCAAGAATGACTAAAATCTGATGTGGATCTATATAAGAAAATCAACACTAGCAGTGCAACAGCATTTTGCATGCTTTGAAACACATTTCATTTAAAGCTCAAAACGCTTCTGTCCTAAGATAGTGTTTTGACATAGATGAGTATACAATATATCTATGAGAAAGGACAAGACAAATACTAGGAAGGTTAAAGGCAAATAGCCCCATTTTATAAGTGGAAAATGAAGGAGCCTCTGGGTGGCTCAGTCGGTTGGGTGGTGTACTTCGGCTCAGGTCATAATCTCGCGGTTGTTGAGCTGGAGCCCCGCATCGGGCCCTGTGCTGACAACTCGGGGCCTGGAGCCTGCTTCACATCTGTCTCTGTCTTTCTCTGTCCCTCCCCCTCTCTAATACAAATAAACATTTAAAAACATTTATAAGTGGAAAATGGAACCTTAAAAGGACAGAGCCAGGAAATGGCCAAGTTGGAGCAGAATAGAGGATTGTGGAACACAGTCCATTCTTTCTCCCATACCATACTACATCACAGTTTAACAGACCTGAGTACCACATCTCCCCTTGAATGTCAGAACTGTTCATGATTTTCATATATACCAAAGAAATAGTATCCTCATGATGCTTCACTGATACACTCTAGCTGTACATAAAAACCCACAGCTAATTAGCCACTTCTAACAAATCAGTGGAGGAAAAAAACTATCGTCAACTGAACTGATTGACCACATCTTTCACTTTTCAGGGTAATGTTATAGTTTTCCACTTCATTCCCTGGAGCAATGATAAAAAAAATCCCTCCAGCTCTGTATTTAAGCACAAAGAAACCATGTTAGGAATAATAACTCAGCATTAATGTGATAAGAAATATCTGCTATGCAGAATATGAAACATCTTATTGAAGTCTTACCTCATGTGTCGTGTATATATAACATCTGATATGAATTCCTCTCAAAATTCTCTGACAGAGGTGTATGCTGCCTGAGCATTATCTATTCCACTTCCTCCTTAGTAACACAGTCTTTATATCATTGGCAGCAGCCATGTGCCCAGCTACATATGCCAGCTGCCCCTTTGTAGACAGGTTTTAAAATTTAAACAAAACAATTGTAAGAAAGACTGCAGAGAAAAAGAAACTATTCTGTTGGCAGGCCCTCTCTTTGCCCTTCTCTTTCTCCATCTCTCTGCCTGAAACTCAAATGTGATGGTTGGAGCTACAACAGATGGACGTCTTTTGGCCATGAAGCAACCTTGAGAATGAAAGTGACACAGTAGGAATGGCAGAATAGAAATACAGAGGAAAACTGAGAGACTGACGATATTACAGTATAATCCTACCAGCTTTGGGATGCTTACCTCTTGACTTGGATACTAAGAGAAAATTAATTCTATTTCACCTAAGTCACTATAATTTCAGATCTCTTGCTACTAGTAATCACCAGTGGAATCATAGCTGATGAATCCCCCAAACATGGACTGAATAGAGAGCCAAAAAAAATGTGATTATGGTTGCATTTTAGAATTAAAGACCAACTGAGTAATAGATGGACCAGTGTTCCACACTAATGTGGGCTAAAAGAAGCAGATAATTTTCCCTAAATGAGGCAACCAGAAATGGAACTTGATCAGGAGTCTGAGTCATGCCAGAAAGATGATGATGTTTGGAGCCCTGCATAATTATGCAGCAGGGGTGGAGAGTGGAGAAGTGAATCAAGGAACGAGGACAGAGCAAAGGATTAATGGAGCTAGAGGGAAAGGCATATTGTTTGGAACTGGACGAGCTACCACCAACAGCCTCCAGACATAGGGAACTAAAAAAGAAATGTTAGACATCACATAAGAAATTCCCTTTTCCAAGTGGTTCAGAGAAAAAAGTTTGCTTTCCCTTGCAATATCTGGCACAGCACCTAAACATGGAGTGGGGAGGGCTACATGCTCATTAAATGTATGTTGATTAATTTAAAGCCATCCAGAAAATCAGTGACTGAAATTCACCTGGGAGCCTCGTTCTCAAAAAACTCTGGGAGATGCAGTGTTCCACTTCAATCCTTTCTCTGTCTTCTTTAGTTGTCACTAAAGAACATCTAAATTATAAAGGAAATGATACACATCTCCATAATGGCAATAAAGTAGATCCATGTCACCGAAGCCTCCACACCCAGGGAACAAGAATTTGAAAACACTCAGTACTTACCTGCAATTGTAGTTTAGAACTCTATGCTTGATACTTATACATCTGTTTCTCTAGTACAGTAATTCTCAGCCAAGGTGGTTTTGCCCCGAAGGTGCATTTGACAATGTCTCTTGAGCCCTTTTTGGTTGTCACAAGTGGGTGGGGGGAGGTACTACTGGCATCTAGTGGGCAGAGGCTGGGGAGTAATATCCCACAATGCATACGGCAACTCCCACCCCAACAAAGAATTATCCTGCTCCAAATCCAAGAACAGGGCCAGCTACACCAAGGTTATGGTGAAATCTCCCCAGCATTGATGCGTTTAGCTCACATAATATTTTTCAGAGTATTCAATAAGAAGACACCTAACCTAAGTGTAGAATCATAAAAACATAGTGTATGGTCTGTAATGCTTGGTAATACTCCGTAATACTACTCAGCTCCAATGTATGGCCTTGTTCACAGAAGGCTGGAAGTAAGAAAGAGCCACAATTTTTAAATACACATTTTGGGGGAGGTACAATGTGAAAAAAAAAAAAAAAAAAAATCTTATGGAATCTATGGAACACTCCTGAGGGGTAAATACTATTACAATCATTTTACAGACAAGAAGTCTAAAGCTATGAGAGATAAAATCTCAGGCCCAAGGTCACAGAACTTATAAATAACAAAGGATGCCAGTGCCTATCAACCACAGGAAGCTAAATGTATAATCATGAAATAGTTGCTATTCTGGATACCAATGTTCTCTAGTGAGTTGAGAGGGATTTTTCTCAAGTTCACAAAAATGTTGACTTTCTTGCACAGAATGCTTCTTGAAATGCACTGTACATTTCCATTCTTTATTAGGCACACTGTATTGAACATAACTTAACCCTCTCTTGACCTGTCAGGACGGTTACGATGAACACCCGCACTGTCCCATGCTGCTGTGTCCTTTGGATCTAATGAAATGTATAGGGTTTCCTGTCTCTTCACTTGATTGGACCCAATGCTCTTTGAGTTTTCCTGCTGGTTTTTATCATTTTTCTTTCTCTGCTGCTTCTAGCCAACTCATAACTGCTTCTTCTTTTTTTTAATGTTTTATTTATTTCTGAGAGAGAGAGAGACAGCAGGGGAGGGTCAGAGAGAGAGGGAGATACAGAATCTGAAACAGGTTCCAGGCTCTGAGCTGTGAGCACAGAGTCCAACGCGGGGCTCGAACCCACAAACTGTGAGATCATGACCTGAGCCAAAGTAGAATTCTTAACCGACTGAGCCGCCCAGGCGCCCCTGTTTAATTTTTTTTTACCTGCCTTTTTAAACTATAGCTGGTGTGCTTGCTTTCAGATGCTTTCCATCTTCTGTGGATGAAAAGATAAATCACTAGCTCTACTAGAACCATATCTACAATTAAAATAATAAAATCTGAAAGGAATTTCCCCTAATGTGAGCCTATGTGGGGGATAGGAAGGGAAGAGGGACTGAGAAGATGTAAGCTTTAAGGTATCAGCTTTATCTCTTCTAGATTCCTTTTGGCTTTATTTCCTGAATCTGTGATCTTCAGACTCATGAGGTAAACAATAATGGATATTTTAATCATTGTAATTTAGAAAATCCTACAGTTGGCTGTATTCTATGCAGTGCTACCACCACACTAAGTATTAGTCGGCTAACACTTAAACCCACATTCATCAATAGGACACATTTCATAGCCAAACAATGCCTTATGTTTTTATACATGCAGCTCCTACTTTCAACCTGAAAGATTATCAAAATACTAATGAAATTCCCAAAACGAATAAAGGAGCAAGAGAATAAGAAGTTTCGAAGGTTATTTTACTCTGGGGAAACTTTTTCTCCAGCAAGGCCCACAGCACCACTGGGGCTTTTTTTTCCCTCCATCAAGACTCTTTTGGAGAATGGAAGGGACGCTTATCAGCCCTTTGCCACCACAGATGCAAACTAGAGATGCCGTGAGGTTTAACCAGGACAAAATACAATCAGACACATCAGTGATTCTTGAAGATTGCAAGAAAAAAAAAAAAAAAATGACAAATCTACTAAATAATCAGTCCATTGTTTTCAAAGAATACCACATTTAAAAAGATTTCCTGTATGGTTTTATATCAATAAAATAGCCAGTACACTGGGCTGATGCTTTGTCAGGCTGAAAGCTGGTTCTGAAACTGACAGTGGCCGGGGAGCTAGAACTTGGCATGTACGAGTGCTGCATTGCCTCTATGGCTCGCTGCTCACCTCTGTCAACTCAACATCAGCTGTTGGTTTGCAAGAATATTCCCTTGGGTACCCAAATGCTGCTACCAGCAGTTTTATTACATTCCGCCATGGCTTTGTAAAGCTGAGCAAGCTGCAGATTTTGCACTAGGATCATCATGGAGAACAAAGCAAAACAGAGTTTGGAGGATGTTAACTAGTGGAAATTTTAGAGTGTGTTAGCTTTGCCCTAGGAAGCAGGCCATTTGGTTTATTTGGGAAATAAAGGGTTAGCATGAGAAGAGAGAGGAATTCTGCTTTTCTCTTAAATCATGGTGTAATGTAACTTAACTTTCCAATGAAAATAATTTATGTCTCCAGGGGGAGATTTAGTATGAAATTACCACCGCAGTTAAGATCATCAAAAAACTCATTGGCTACCTCTCCAAATAGTTATCCAATTAGAAGCTGACGATACAGTGATTGAAAAGGTGGCTGTATTTTCCCTTGAAATCTTAATAGGTCTCTGCACTTGCCCTTAGGAACCATAATTTAGTGCATTCTAAAAGCCCAGGTGTTAGGCTTTTTGCAAAGTGATCAGGATGCACAGCAAGTCATACTTGGCCCTTGTCTTCCAGGGATTGGTAGCCTAGATAGGATGGGGAGCTGCTCCACCACGTGCCTTGAGTGGACCACAGGAAGAACAAATTAGATTTGAAAATCGCCAAAAGAGTGTTAGATTCACCGGTAGACACTACATTTCCACTGATACGAAAATAAGAGCTAAGGAATGGATACCTTCTCTTCTAAAAGGACTCCAGGAAATTACAGGTATGGAAAGTAAATCTGGTGATACATTAATGAGACATCACAAGGAATGAAGTGTTGATACTTAGGGCACTTAATTTTTTCTCTCCATATTTGTGTATTAAAACACACACACACACACACACACACACACACACACACACACACACACACACACACACACACACAAAATATGACCTGACATCGCAAGAGCAATAAAAACTCATAATATGTAACAACAATTTTTCAGCATGTGGGAGCAATTGATACACATCTATATGACACAGGCATGTTGTCTCATCCCCAACTGTTGTGTCTACACAGAGTTTGAAAATTAGCAAAGGCCCTGACTTCCTCCTACTGTGTGCCCTCATTTCACAGATGCAGAAATCAAAAATATGGCATCCATCTCTCCACACATACAAGAAAATGGTGGTTTACTATGCCATCCAAGATGATTTCCTTTCTCCTCTCTACTCCTTTCCTTATATAGCATGAGTGGGGTCCCTGACATGAAATTTGGAAGGCAGTAATGCTCTTTGGTATAGAAAGTCTAAGTAAGGAAGGAATGTAAAGTTGATGGTGGGCACTGGGGAAGATAGGAAGAATCTCGACAGTTGTATACTCTGTTTCTGGAATGATAGGAATTAGAAATTGTTTCAGATCACTCAGGGGAAAAAAAAAGTTAACTTTTCATAGCCAAAGGACAGGCTGTGGTGTTAATTTTGTGTGTCTGCTTCACAGGGCTACTAAGGGATTCCCAGGTATCTGGCAAAACCTACTTCTGGCTGTGTCTGTGAGAGTGTTTCTGGAAGAGACTGGCATTTGAATCATTAGATGGAGCAATGTGGATGGGTATCATCCAATCCTTAGAGGGTCTGAATGTAACAAAAAGGCAGAAGAGTGAATCTGCTCTTTGCTTGAGTTGAGACATCCATCTTCCCCCCCAACAATCTGGCTCCAGGTTCTCAGGCCTTCAGACTCAGACTGAATCACACCCAGCTTTAACCACAGGACTTCTTGGCCTCCAAAATCATGTCAGCCAAAATCTTATTGGTTCTGTGTTTCTGGAAACCCCTGACTAATATTTGTGCATTGGAAGTGAAAGATCCTTTCTTATTTAGGCAGAGCCTTACTTACTAATTGATCTCCTAAAAAGTAGTGAGCAGTTTTGCACATCAGAAAGCCTCTAACATAATTCCTGGGAGACAGAACCTGTTATATCCACATGGAAAATATTAAGAGGATAAGGGAGAACATGGGAGCTTAAATTTGGGAAAGTCCCATCTTGGACCCGTGCTTAAAGGGAACCAAAACTAAAACCAAAACAGCACAGGTGGGACCCATACTGTAAAAGTGGATTCTCTGAAGGCGAAGAAAACCATAATTTAAAAAAAGAGAGCAAAGAAAAAACCTGAGAATATGTGCTCTGTGTTTTCAGATAAATACGTGAAGTAATGGGCTTGCTAGAATAAGGGAAGATTGATGAGATTAAAAGATATCTTAGAGACATTCAGTCTGAAGTTATTAAGGAACCTGGCTGAGAATAGCAAAGGAGCAAAAGCCAAATTAATTCCACACTGGAAATGGAAAAGAATGAAACTGGCAATATAAAAAATTAAATCATTGATCTAAAGAAGAAATTCTGCCCTAAGTCAGAAAAATATGAAAAGTTACAAAGAGAAGATCCTAAATACAGAGACAAAGGCTATAGATTTATCTCTACAAATAATTTGTATCCCTAAAGAATAAGTCTTAGCTAATGGAATAGAAGCAAAAATCAATTAAATAAAGGAAACAGTTCCTGAGTTGAAGACCAACCAGTCTGGGATTATCATGTTCCAAACAAAATGTAATCAATCTGGCAAATAAAAAAATGACTGACATTTGAAGGAGCCTCCTGCTATCCAGAAGCAACAGGAGCCAGGCCCAGGAATTCCTTGGGTCCTCTGCCTTCAAGCCGGACAGATCCAGTTCACATCATGGCTTTACAACCCGACAAACTGTATGAATATGGGCAAGTGACTTAACATCAAGCTTGCCCCATTTGATGTCTCCTACTTAACACTGAGTAGCAAAAATGCTACTTCAGAATGTTCTCTCACCCCAACATGTCCCCATCACTACTGAAAAATCCTTTTCACTAATCTCCCAGTGCATCTGACTCCATCTAAGTAGACTTCCTCATTCCTCACTCCATATTCCACAGCCTTCTTTCCATCACACCTGGATGAATCTGGAAGGAATGAATGGTATAAAGGAAGGAAAGGAAAGATCAGAGAAAGAAGGAAGTAGCCCCAAGGTCATCCTCCTGGGAACAATAGCAACTGACCTCAAAAGAAAATCACAATTAACTTTTAATAAAATATCCCCAAAAGAATGTTACCTTCATCCTCTAGAGGTGAAATCTTAATATAAAGGAAGCTTTGCCTGGATAGGCCAAGCATTCCCCCGTTAGCTTATTTCTGCCCTTCATTTTTATTACAAGTTCATTTTCGTAAATATGAATTGCTGTAAAATCCAAATTAACAGCCTCCAATAACTTCAATAACTACATTAACCATCACATTAATTAACACTGTACAATGATCTTCCCCACAGACTTACCTGAAAGCTACCTAGCTTAAAGTATTGCCCTTTCTTTTTCTATAAGGCAGGCTGACTTTCTAGGCTTTCATTTTCTGGAGCAGGATGACTTGGGTCCCCCACAAAGAGGAGAGTTGGTGTGCTCAGACTCTCTTAAAGATAGTGCAAACTCTGTCCATGTCTATACATATTTGATGCCAAAAGCTGGGACTTCCACAAATAGTGCTCCTTCTCCTTTGTCCCCAAGTAGCATCTTCACTAGAGATTAGGACCAAAACTTTACTGTAAACTTTTTTCTCTTAAATGTTTATTTGTTTATTTTGAGAGAGATAGAGAGCAAGCAGGGGGCGTGCAGAGAGAGGGAGCAAGAGAGAATTCCAAGCAGGCTCCATGCTGTCAGATAGAACCTGATGTGGAGCTCAAACCCACAAACCCTGAGATCATGACCTGAGCTGAAACCAAGAGTCAGGTGATTAAATGACTGAGTCACTCAGGCGCCCCCACGGTAAACTTTTTCTACCAATGTTTTTCCCTTATCCCATTTTAGAGTCACAGTTTTAGCTACTACTTGAAGCGGTAAGTCATAATCACAGCTTTTAATCAAATGGTGGTCTCCACAAATGCATAAATACTTACCTGTTTAGTATAATTTATCTCTGAAGATCCTTAGGAGACCTGATTCTCAAGAAACTTATGTGCTCCAGACTTTTCTACCAAACTAACTAGACTAGAGGCAAACCTCCTTCAGGGCTTGAGGTAGCAAAGGTGAAGGACGCAGTGCCAGAGTGCTTGTGCTCATACAATGTGCTTTTCAGGCATGCCATACATAATGCAGGAGCGGGCCTTGGAAAGGTTGAGGTCAGATCAAGCAATCAAGTTAGGTAATCTGTCTGGAAGTACTTTGTAAATACAGTTATACAATTACACGTAGCAGGGCATGGGGGTAGGGTCTATGCAATGAAAAGGGCCCTGGATTTAGAACTGGAAGACCTGGTCATCACTGTAGCTCAGGGAATGTCATATTACCACTTCAAGAATCAGTTTTCCTAAATGTTCTATAGGTCAAGAGTAATACTTTTGTCAGAGTGCCTCCTACTGAGTGCAGCACATAGTAGGCTCTCAAGAAACGAAGTCCAAGGCCGACAGGTGGCTAGTTCTCTGGTCCTTCACAGGCCACACGACTGGCTTCCTTTGAAGTATATCAAGCCTTAAGCAGCAGAGCACCCTCAGTCAAACACATTGGTCCAATCCCATCGGCCCCTGCCTGGTCATCTCCCTGAAGGTAGCCTTTCAGCAGTTCATAGCCTTCCTGATTGAGCGGGCCCTCATGTCAGAGAAGTTACTTAAAAACTACATTATTATTATAAAACATAAAGAAACATATTCAGGCTATCAGAATATTAAACAGGATCTGACTCCTACTCAGCATCATTTTCCCTCTCACTGTGGTTTCCTTCCAGTTGCAATCAATATACATTTTGGCAGAAGGGATGCTAAAGAAAAAAAAACTTCCAACTTGTTTCCAAGGATTTCATTTTTGCCTGTACACATAGATCTTACAATAATGATAACAACCACTTTTTCTGTACTCTGTACCAATTCACCTAGCATTTCACTTGCGTTATATAACCCGATTACATTGACATGTCATCCAACCCCCCACATCAGATAGGAAGTTTCTGAGGGTCAGAATGGCCACGTGAGCTGCTCGAAGTCCTGCCACTAATGGGTGATAGAGCAAATCCAGGGTGTACAAACATGGACACTAACATGCTTAACTACACACTGTCTGCTTCCACTTTTCTCAAGATATGTGGAAAAGGAAGTCGCTAGAATTTTGAAGTGAACCCAATGTCCTTCTCATTGGAACATACCTTAATAATTCATCTTGTGCCAACCAAATAAATCCATCATGAGGTATAAAACAGGTGTCTTTATAATAAGACGAAGAGATTGTATAACCCCAATAAAACAAGTGTGTGTGCTTTAAATTAGACAAGGAGTATCAATGGAGTAGCACTGAATGTGAGCACTTACTGTTTTAAATGAGCAACAGACTTGCCAAGTGGTTACCTTGGCACTGGGCTAGCAGTAGTGAACAGAAAAGACAGGATCCCTCCTCACAAGGACCTCACAGTCTAGCCAGGAGTTAAATAAATCAAATACAGACACTATTTAAATATAGGATTATAAGTCTTGATTAGTTTTACAAGATAAGTGCAGGGGGTGGAAAGTGACATAATTTAGTTTGAGAATAAGGGGAGACAGAGAGACAGACAGATGGGTGGATGATACATCTCACTCTGGTAGAGTGTGAAAAATTGATTGAATAGGCATGAAAACAAGACAGAAGGCAAACACATCGAACACACAAACTAGCAGAAATGAACAGAATTCCAAAAAGTACCACAAGTGCTAAAGAGATGTGGATGAATTTAGAGATGGGTGGGGTTAAGGCAAAGGTAGTAACTTGGAGCCTGTGTCTGGAGAGAAAAAGTTACCTCTCACCTGAGCGCACAAGGGGTTGAATTTAGAATAAAGCATCTGTTAGAAATGCAGGAATTCACAGCATTGGTTTCAATATCCAGCAGTGATGATATCTTCACGTTATCAATTTTCTTTTTTACTTTGGAAAATGGAAGGTAGGTAGGTTTCTACCGATTCATTGAATAATACGTGCTAACGACAACAGTTTCTAAAGGATCCTGAAAACAATTAAATGTTTAGTTTTTTATCTTGGCATTTTCAGCCTCTCGTCTTTTGCTTAGGCATGCTATTTTTTTTAATCTGTAATTTTTAAAACCCTAAAAATAAATTCTGCATTTTTTTAGTAAAGCTGAAATTGCAAGATAACAGCAGATGATCTAAAATAACCTAATTTGGTCACAAACAGACCGTATCTAATGATTTCTCCCTCTGTATGTCTGCAATAGAAGGTTTCTGTAGGGTGTAAATGGCTGTAGCGTACATAAGGCTCTGTCTGGTTCACCCATCCATTAGCTGCCACCTTCTATGATTCTCTGAAAGTCAACTCAAGCCAATGGCATCAGTCAAGAGTCTCAGCATATTTTACTGAAATGGCAAGTGATCTAACATATGATCTAACACAAAGGATAATATATTGGAATCTATCTACAGGCAGATAAACCTTTCTAAAAGTAATTTAAGCAGAGTAAATGGATGAGAGTTCCCAGGCAGAGGTTTATTGATTGTGCGTTACTTTGACTCACAAAATTGTCAAGGCACTAAATAAATGTTTATTGAGTTTCCTACCTTCAAGGTATCCGCAGTCTAGTACACCAACGAATATGGTTATAGTGTTATTAGCGCTATCATGGACCTATATACAGAGTATAATGGGGGCCAAAAGGAAGTTTAGTTCAATTCTCCTTGAGAGTCAGAGAAAGGCTTACTAGAGGTGACAGAGGTTGATTTCTGAAGATGAGCAGATGTTTGCCAGGTAGAAGGGGGATGTATGAAATGGGAAGGCAACCTGGGCTGAGCTGTGTCAAATGTATGACATTTGGCTGGCTAGACTCTAGATGGTTATCTCAGATAGGGCATCATTGAGATCTATTTCATTTACCAGCTGTCATCTTCATCCTAGCATAAAAACTAGAACATCATGAGTGTGAAAGTCAGTTTTGAACAAATAAATGGAGGGCATGGAAATGATGGAAGGGAAGAGAATGATTTAACCTACCAAGAGCAAGAATTTAGACTTGCCTACAGAGCTTCCAAGAGGATGGTAGGAAAACACCAAGAAGATTGTAGGAGAGTGGTGTGATTACTTTTGTGCTTCAAGAAAAATCTCTTTGGTTGGGGAGTAGATGTACTGGATGAGACAGAAGTGGAGGTTCAGAGAGATGAAGAGTTAAGAGACTTCTTAGAGATTATACTCTCCATTTATTATTGTACCTGTGTTAGGAAAAAGGGACCCATAGAAGTCAATTATTAAAGACAAAAAGATTGTGGGGCTTTCTATGGAAATGTCATAGATTGCTTATATTCCCTAGCCACCAGCTTCCCAGCCATCAAAAGCTGACCCAATACACAGTAGAGGCTCTGGATGAGTAGGTAGAAATATTCATCATCACTTATCAATGTGTAACTTGGAGCCAATGGGTTATTTAGCCTTTTCCCTTACTGTAAGATAGGCATGAGATACCCTCCCTGTCCCTTGTACTCTTTCTATAAAGGTCACAGGAGGGATGAATGGGATAGCCCTTTATAAATTGGAAATACTCTAGTTAGGTGAGAAGCTGAAGGCTGCTGTGAAGTGAAGACATTCAGCAAAGTATCTTGTGCTTCTTAGCCAACAAAAGTAAGAAAATTCCAGAACTGTCCAACAAATCTGAAGCTATATAAGCCCATACCTAGTGCTAAAATGTCATGTGAATTTGTTACAGGAAGATAACTTTTCATTATAAATTGGACTAAAATTATCAACCTTTAGATTGCCTTAGCAAGGAGTTCATAACAAAATCTGAGACCTAGGAAGAGAGCTTGGCTTACTCAACGTTACTGCAAGTTAATGGCCAAGCCAGGATTAGAATTGACATTTCTTGACCTCCAGTCCAATAGTCTTCTATAATAAGCTGCATGAGTGATCATGATAGGAAATACGGAGATTTTTCTGTGTTCCATAGAGTCCTATAACTGTGTGCAAAGGGCTTGGGCTAGGGTGGGAGATGATAAAGAAAGACAACCCCCTCCAATATCTCCCAGCCCAACTGCTTTGAGAACAACTCTGTATTTTTTTTTAATGTTTATTTATTTTTGAGAGAGAGAGTCAGAGCACGAGCAGGGGAAAGGCAGAGAGAGAGGGACACAGAATCTGAAGCAGGCTCTAGGCTCTGAACTCTCAGCACAGAGCCCGATGTGGGGCTCGAACCCACAAACCACGAGATCATGACCTGAGCCAAAGTCAGACACTTAACCAACTGAGCCCTTGGATATTTTAATAAAAGTATTGAAAAATAAGGTTTTCCTGCTGCCAAAAAGAAAAAGAAAATCGCTACAGTGTCAGAACACTTTTTTTAAGTTTGATACAAACAAACCTGAAAATTCTAGTCAATGAATACATACTAAAATTGTCACTCAAAGCTTGCACTCATGTCTATTTACCTCAAACTCCTGCATACATATCATCAAGCAGCTTGGAAGACGCATACAGCTTTTCCCCATGACTAATCATCACATGTTACCATTCAAGCACAAGAGGACAGATCAGTGAGAAGGCACAGTTATTTACCAAACTGTTGAAGTGATAACACAAACAGACTTCTTTAAAAGAAATAGAGCACGGGAGGAGAAGACTGTGTGGGCTTCTCTTAGTCCCCTTTATTCACCAATTTGTTTGAATTTCCATAAATGTTTCAGCTGCCGAGCTTCTGTGCTGCCAAGGAATCCACTGAAGCCACAGAAATATGCAGCTCAGGTACAAGGATGAAGTTTAGGACCTTTGGCACTTGGCACCAACAAGAAGAGTTGGAAGTATTTTATAAGATAAAGGGCTGGCCCCGATACACTGAGTCCCCTCACTCTGTCTCCCCTTCCCAACTCCATTTCAGGACACAATTCATGAGCTTCTTCTATGTGTCAGATTCTGGGCAAAGCACACTGGGAGGTACAGAAAAAAATAAGGCATAGATGAGAGCACAATATAAGACGACGCACGCTTAGAGGCGAAGTGTCGTGCTTTAGCGTAATGAGTGACCCTTCAAGCTGAAGGCTCTGGCTAGGCAGAGGTGATGCAGGAACCGGGCCTCAGTAGTAAATTGAGGATCCGAAAGATAGTTTTTATCCCTGAAATGAGTAAATCCAGATGATTCACCTCCCTGTGTCTCCTAAGCATGTGGAGGTGTCCTCATCGTTGATTTACTCTCTACAGGTTACATGTCTGTACCAGCAGGTTAGCTTGAGGGATCCCAGAAAGGGGACAACAGCAAAGAAGCCTCTGGTGTCAGCAAGAAAAGTGCAAAGAACACTACTACACAGAATTACAACAGACCTCCTTTGTTCACGAAGGCTACATGGAGAGACCTTTCCAAATCACTCAGGCCTTGAATCCAACTCATTCCAATGTCAGTGGTGGGTATTTCATAACTAGGTTTTCTCACTAAGTTGTCACTCTGACATGCAGCTTTGCAGCCCTGAGGGTTCATATTCATGCTGAAAATTTTTGGTACCCTACCCTGTCTCATTTCACCCTTAGAACAACCCAGGTGGTGGTTATTGTCCTTGTGACAAATTATTACATGCCATAGGCTGTGGCCAGTTGCTTTATAAATAATCAAAACACCATGAGTTCTAGAAGTGCTGATGCCAAAATATGGCCAATGTAATCCACAGAAGGAAGAGGCTCAGCACTTGGAATACTCCTTCAGAAACTATACAATCTGGGGTGCTTGGGTGGCTCAGTCAGTTAAGCGTCCAACTTCGGCACATGTTATGGCTTGTGAGCTCCAGCCCTGCATTGGGCTCTGTGCTGACAGCTCGGAGCCTGGAGCCTGCTTTGGATTCTGTGTCTCCCTCTCTCTATCCCTCCCCATTTAAGCTCTGTCTCTATGTGTCTCTCTCTTTAAAAATAAACGTTGAAAAAAATTTAAAAAAACAAAAACAAAAAAATCTTGAGTCTGGAGACTTAGCATCAGGGTCACTCTGTGATTAAAAGACAGTTACTAATCTCTGGGTATCCATTTTCTTCCACTGTGCAATAGGGGATGGAGCACAGTTGATTTTGTAATCCCTAAATTGCTTTCCACTGCTAAAAATTTCAATGTTACTAGTAATTTTAAAAATGCAGTTAGATGAATAAAAGTCCCTGTTAAATGAGTATCCTCCAGTCTGTAAATCCTCAGAGATGAAAATGTTCATTCACGGAAAGGCCCAAGCTGTTATTCAGCGTTAGGTGAGGTACAAGATTTTAGTGGAGGTGTGCTTTTTTTCTAAAAGAGAGAAAATGGACTCTAAAGAAAGGGAGAGAGTGGTACGTTTGAGCCGTAGGCACAAATACAGAGGACAGAAGCCTACCAAGGTTTGCAGTTACTGTCACAGCAAGGGAGCAGAGAAATCTACAACAAAGACTTTGGAGGAACATGTAACCCTTCTTAAGCTTCGCAGCCATGTTTTTATTCTTTCTGTCACCATCTGTCTACCAGTGTGATCAGTGTTTTTATCCTCCAAATGGACAGGGCCTGAGTACTTGTCCTTGGGAGCAGACAGGAGAGGCTGCACTAAAAAAACTGGTATTAACTATAGCCAGTCCCAGGGATAGAGTAAGTGGTGGGGGTTGGGGGGAATCAGGTGAGTGACCGAAGCCTGTGGACAGCCTGACACTGGCAGGGATGGAACAGTTCCTGGGACAGAGCATCAGCAGCACCCACTTGGGCTGCACAATAGCCCATGACATTGATAATGTGAATAGGCATGGGTGTGTAGAGCTCATATTCACATGGCTATTGTGTCCTTCAAAGTGAGCAAAGGAAAGAGTCTCTATTTTTTTTAAGTGAGATTATGTAAGAACCCAAGATTTAAGATCATCTATATATTGGCATGAATGATAAACCTATAATTCTTGTATTCGTTATTTTCTAAGGTGATCATACAATTTGTTATGCAAACTCAGACATTTCTGAGACTAGAAGGAGAGGCTATTAATTACCATCCTAAGACAAAAGATATGAACAGGAACATATGTAGTCTATCTATAAAGTCCTTTGCTCATTACCTACCATTTCACCTGATTCATTTCCACAATCCTAAGAAGGAAATCGAATGGAGGTTTTTATACCTATTTTATAGATGAGGAATCTGATGCTCAGAGAGGCAAAGTGCTTTGCCCAAGACACACAGATAGTAAGCTATAACACTCAAAAATTAACGCTCTGATAAAGTATGCGTACACAACACTAAAAAATAAATTAAGAGTCCAAAGGTCATGTGTGCATATAAAAATAGGTTACTAAAATGTGTGAAATTCAGCCTTCCCCGGAAGGAACTACCCCACAAGGCACTCAAGAATGGCTAAGCAGGCTGCGGGCACCTGAGTGGCTCAATCAGTTAAGCGTCCAACTTTAGCTCAGTCATGATCTCACGGTTTGCGGGTTCAAGCCCCAGCCAGGCTTGGTGCTGACAGCTCAGAACCTGGAGCCTGCTTCAGATTCTGTGTCTCCCTCTCTCTCTCTGCCCTTCAGCCACTCATGCTCTGTTTCTTTCTGTCTCAATAATAAATAAACAGGAGGGAGGAGGACAAAAAAAGAATGGCTAATCTTTTCCATAGGGTCCCAAACCCAAGACATCACCTCTGGTGGTCAGATCCCTTCAGGCTGACATATCCTAGGTAATATCAGACTGGAGAGGTTACGCTCCTGACCAGGGCTGTTCACACGGGGAGCTATAGGATAATGAAGATGTCCATCATACATGCACAAAACTAGAAGCTCACAAGTATTCTTGACAGTTCAAATAAAAGCATGAATCAGTTCTTCCTCCCCTGTTGTGGTAAGTATTTGGAATTCTCCATTGGGCCAGCCCCTGACACAGCTCACACCACTATAAGCCTGAAGATGCTATTATGTATGTATTAAGTATGTGTTAAGTATGATGCTATTAACCAACATGAGACCGCCTATACAGGGCAGGAGTACTTTGGAGAAAGAGGTGAAGAGTCCTAGAAGACTAGAGATGAAAGAAATCTGAGAGAACAGCAAGCTCCCCCTTCCTTGGAATCTATGTGTTTAAGTCAAATTGCCAAAGAGGCAGATCTGGCATCACTCTTCAGGCTTTCACGGTCCACAGCTCTCTCGAGTTAACTGCATATAGCACTGACTTAGAGTGGATTCATTATATGTGACTATGGGCTGCATCATATTTCCTAAAAGTGTGTATGTTGAAATATTAACACCCAGTACCTTAAAACATAACCACATTTGGAGATGGGGTCTTTACAAAGGTGAGTCAAGTTAAAATGAAGCCATGAAGATGGGTCCTAATCCTCTATGATGGGTGTCCTTATCAAAAGGGGAAATTTGAAGACAGACATGTATGCTGGGAAATCACCATGTGAAGATGAAGAGAGAGACAGAGAGAGGCTTCCTCTCAGTAAGGAAAGACAAGGAAGCAAGCCACAGAAGCTGGGAGAGAGGCATGGAAAAGATTTTTCCTCAGAAGGAATCAACCCTGCTGATACCTTGACCTTGGACTTCTATCCTCCAGAACATTGAAATGATCAATTTCTGTTGATCAAATCACTGTTTGTTGTACTTTGTTAGAACAGCCCTAGCAAACTAGTGCAATGGGCTTGGGACAGACACACCGTTTCTCCAGTGTGTAATTAGCCCCTGGTCTGCAGTCTAGATTTGCTCCTTCTGTAGTGATAGGCCAACTTCCTGGCCCCAACCCAAATATGTGCTACAGAGATGGCTTGACTTTGGGCACTACGAAAAATCCATTACTCTGACACAGACATTAAGATGGCATGCAGAGGCACTTGGATGGCTCAGTTGAGTAAGCATCTGAGTTCTGCTAAGGTCATGATCTCACAGCTCCTGAGTTCAAGCCCTACGTTGAGCTCTGTGCTGACAGCTCAGAGCCTAGAGCCTGCTTTGAATTCTGTGTCTCCCTCTCTCTCTGCCCCTCCCCACTTCTCTCTCTCTCTCTCTCTCTCTCTCTCACACACACACACCAATACAATAAACAGTAAAAAATTACAAAAAAATAACAAAAAATAATTTAAAAANTGCCAACAGCAGCCTCACTCCTTCCTCACCTTTCCAACTGTGACTCTCCAGACAGTCAGCATGAAATTCCCTCAGTCCCTGCACAGAGTTGACTGAGCCCAGTTCTATAGGTAAACCCGAGTCCAGCATTTATCATAACTTGTGAACTTCAGAGTTGAGATGACTTCACCCCTCTGCCCCTTTCCTTATGTCACCCCTGCAGAAGGCCAGGCCAGAGAGAAATTCTAGATGTTGTACCAGGTAAACTCTAGAACATGAACTGATGTACTCTGAGCTCTGGCCTAGGGTGTTTCATATATACATACATAGAGAAAATCCTCTTCTCTTAGACCTGTATTTCCAATTGCTTCACTGTGAGTAATTCTCTATTTTACTGGCTACTGCAGTATATCATCTTTTCTTTTTCTTTCAACAGGAAGATGCAAATGACTCCAAAGAATAGGAAACTCTAAGTTCAGAAATTGAAGAAAAGCCACTCGGTCTGTGCCAGAGCAGACCATAAGATACAATGTGACCGCGCTCTCTCTTTATGTTTTTTAAGGCCAGCTGCCCTGTCCAGAGGCCTGTGGATGATGCCAACGACGGATCCTGGCAGGTTTTCCAACTTCCACCAAGGACATACCCTAAAAGGACTGCCTGGCGGTAGAGTTCCGAATTAGGCGGCACTGGCCCATAAGCGTGGTACAGACTGACTGAAACTTCATTCACCGGAGAGGAGACACCAGAATCATTTCCAGATTAAGTCCTAACACTATATTCTTGACCAATATGAAATGATTCTACTGCACCAGCTAGGCTTACTGTCGAAATGCTTTCTAGATCTACCCTACCAAGAGTAAAACATCCTAAGCACAGCTATGCTAGAGCACCTTCTTCTGGGTATACTGTATCCAAGCTGCTATCTCAGTGCTTAATGACGTCTGCTAGGCCCTTACTAGTTGCCAGGCTAAATGTCTCAAATGTTCTCCCTTATTGTGTGCTAATCTTCACAACTCTGTGTGGTACATCCTTCTATTATTCCCACTTTACAGATGAGTCAACTGAGGCAGAGACAGACTGGTGAAGTAAATCGCTCAAATTCATGGAGAGGGTAAACAGTATATGCAGAAGGTGTCTCCCTGCGGACTGCACTTCTCACCACCACCTGAGCTTGCCAGTTGCCCTGACTCTCACGAACGTGGTTGTAACTTCCCCTCTGCGAGCTTTCTGAGGTCGGGGACTACTCCTCTCTCGGCCTTTGTCCTCCTATCACCTGCATTCAATGACTGATGTTGGGTGACTCATCAGTGTTCCCACACCCTAACCAAGAAACACCCTCTCCCTGTACTTGACGTTCTCAGCTCCTCTTAGACCATTTGACAGTGTTCTGCCTTCTAGTTGTTGACAAACCTTAAACCTCCCTCTTTTCCTCCCAGATCATATAGGTGCAAAATTCATAGCGGAGCCATGCTTGAAATTTCCCCAAAGCCCACCATACATCCTTGAGTTTAGTAAGATTTTCTCTGTAAACACATAAAATGGATGAAATCAGGGTCATGATACAGGATGCAGGGCCTTCCTGAAAGCCAGTGTAGGCTCAGCTTCCTACACTCAGTATCACAGGACCTTTGATGCTGCTCACGGGGGACGAGGAGGACCTGGAATTCACTTGAGAGCCCTGGTTCTTAAAGTCAAGAACCCTCCTGGAGGACTTGCTGAAATGCGGGCTGCCTGGCCTCACCCTAGAGTTTCTGATTCAGGAGCTCTGGGCTGGGATCTGAGATATGCATTCTTAATAATTCCAGGGTGTGACTCACGTTACAGGATCGGGGCCCACGCTTTTGAGAAGCACTGTTCTAGATCCCAGCTTTGGAGGATAATAAGTATTTTAAGTAAAAATGAACTAAGTAGATACCTAAGAAGCGCTCCAGGGGAGTAAGGTTGTTTGTGGCAGGAATATTGGAAGCATGGCAGGTCGGGCTCGCGTGGCTCATGTGAGCATCTGGTGAGGCTGGAGTGTGAGATGTGCAACGTGGGGTGTGGGAAGATAAGCAGAAGTCTTGGACTTGACCCAAAAGATAAGCAGTTCAACTCAACCTTTCGCTCATAAAGAGATTTGGATTTACTTTCTCATCCAGGAAAGCCCCAACCCTCATCAACCCCATGCTGCTTGGATCACCGCACCCCAGGATCAAAACTAAAGGCCTGACATCTTACTGTTCTAAAGCTTCCAAACTATGACCGATGCTTTGTGGGGCTTCTCCACCAGCTGTGCAATACTGTGGGGCACAGCTGAATAGGCAGTGGGGCTTCGGAGGCAGAGGGGTGGGGGACCAGAAGACAGTAATCCTTCCTGAGCTGGAGGAGAATAAAACTCTCTGTGTCATTCCCTTTGCCGTCAGGTGCGCCCTTGTGCTAGTAAAACACCGTATTTTAAAAGATGGAAATAACAAAAGCAAACCTTTACTTTGGCTCCATGATAGCCAACGATTTGCATACTGTGGGCTCCTTCTGTCAATAGAAAAAAAAAATAGGTTGCCCCATGTATTCTAGTGCATCATTGCTAAGAAAACAGTTTTTAAAAGGCAGACACAGGGGTGCCTGGGTGGCTTAGTCGGTTAAGCGTCCGACTTTCGCTCAGGTCATGATCTCGCGGTTCGTGGGTTCGAGCCCCGCATCGGGCTCTGTGCTGACTGCCGGCTCAGAGCGTGGAGCCTGTTTCAGTCTGTGACTCCCTCTCTCTCTGACCCTCCCCTGCTCATGCTGTCTCTCTCTCTCTCTCCTAGAAATAAACAAATCATTTTAAAAAAAAAGAAAAGAAAAAGAAAAAAGGCAGACACAGAGATATCGCAGGGGAGGGATTTTGTAGGGCCCTCAGCAACATCTGGAAGTGAGCATCACTGCTCTGAATCTCTTGAACAAAGAACTGGAGGGGGTGGGGGATGACTGGAATGGTCTTGCCACATCCAGGTGTAAAACAAAACCAAGGGAGCAATGCCAGCTACCGAAGGACATGGTACAGAAGGAACAGGAACTATACCCAGGGCCCAGGTTGAAAGAGGTAAGGGAGCTGGAGGGGTCACCCCACATGGACTCGGGCGAGGGTGCAGGTTGGGAGGTGGGGCAGGAAAGGAAAGTGAAGAAGAGGATTCTTGCAGGGGTGACTCAGGTCATTACATGGAGAGAGTCAAAGAGGTTAGACTGTGAGGTGTGCTCTGGTGCAGACAGAGGAAAAGCACTGAAAAGCCCAGTGATTGCACAGCAGGAAACCCAACAGGGGACGTGAGAAGCATCTGAGCAGCCCAGCCAGACAAGCTCAGGGTCACAATGTGACTTGCTTCCCTCTCTTTAACCCTAGCTTCTATATTTATCAATGGATGGAATCTTTTAACTTTTCTCTGAGGGTCTCCTAGCTCTCAAATACATGAGGAGAGGCATTCTTGCCTTCATTCAGTCTACTAAAAAAACAAAACAAAACAAAAATAGCACCTACCATTTACCAGATAGTTCAATGCTACCTAGACCCATCATCATCATCATCATCATCATAATTTTAAAAAGTGATCTTATCTTTAAGGACCAGGCTCATGAGCGACCAGGATCACAGAATGGGAAGGTTTAGAGTCTGCCCTAAATTAGGCCTGATTATTTATTTACACGAAGATATTTAATGAAAGTCTGGTCCTAGGCTCAGCCGACTAAGTCCTCAAGTAGATCTGCTGTGCAATAATGTAGTCGGCTGAGGAATGCACTTGCAAACATTTCATTCCTTCATTCAGTGCCATTCCTGAGTGTATGCCACTGAGCTCAATATAAGCCAGACCATAGAATCTGTGTTTTGTTGTAAATCGTAGAGGCGAGAAAGGCACTGTTTGAAGAAGATAGGGCAATGAGGTGTTCATTGCAGAAGACAAGGTAAAGGGTAATGAGTGTCTGAATTGACACAGTAGAACCAGAGAGAGACACTTATCTTTAAACTAGAGATAAGAGGGGCTCCTGGGTGGCTCAGTTGGTTAAGCATCCGACTTTGGCTCAGGTTATGATCTCATGGTTCGTGGGTTCGAGCTCTGCATTGGGCTCTTTGCTGACAGCTTGGAGTCTGGAGCCTGCTTTGGTTTCTGTCTCCCTCTCTCTCTGCCATTCCCCCACTTGAGCTCCATCTCTCTCTCTTTCTCTCTCTCTCTCTAATGAATAAACATTAAAGAAATTTTAAACAAAAAAAATTAATAAACTAGAGCTAAGAAAGGAGTGCATGAGGTCAGTGAGGGTGGGACCTCCTGAAGATGACCCTAAGTTTCCCATAGATTGTGGTCCCATTTGGGAAGTTGAGAAAATGGCCAGGGGAGTGATCAGGGAGACAATAAAAAACTCCGCAGAGCCAGTACAATTTGAGGTGCTTTGGGTCTATGTTGGGGAGAAAGTTCTGGACTAGAGGCATACAAGTCACAAGAATACAGGAGATATCAAAAGCCAGAAGAAGAAGACATCTTCAAGAGAGAAGGGCTAGATAGAGGTCTCCCATCTCCCTACCCCTTCCCCCCAAAATACAAAGTCTAGCAGCAGAGGACACCTACTTTTAAAAGTTGCTCCTTGACCAAAAAGACTTAGAAAGGAAAAAAGAAAGTGCATGAAGAAGGAAAGATGTCAGCTAGCTGGAAGACATGTTTTCGTTTGTTTTTTGTTTTCTTTCCCAGGCATTATACAAATCCTCCTTGAAGCCTAAGCAAGTAACTAGACAGGGATACAGGGAACAATGGTCACTACCCACAGGCTCACGATGCAGGCTAGTTGGCTTCATAAATATCATCTAGTCAGCCCCATCCCTAAGTCTAGAAAAGGAAGAAAAGGGGCATGCCTAGGGTCACGATATGACGATCTCAAGTTTTCTTTACATTTCTTTTGGTTTGTGCCAGGGGAAAAAAATCTCAGACTGTTTCATAGACATTCTAACAGTGCCAGAATGTGATGCTACTCCTCTCCCCACTCTTTTCATAAAAATGGATGGGTTAAGACAATGGGAAATAGGACTGTTTCCCCATCATCTTCTCATGAGCTGATCAAGAGTCAGAACAAAGCCAAAAGTCAGGGTCTTGATTTCTTTTCTTTATAACAAGCTTTTGCTAGGTCAGGAGAAATGGGGACACACGCCCCAAGCTTTATGTTTCAGTAATTCCCCAAGAAGTGGTCTAGAAAGCCCTTCATGAACCAGGGCGGCCTGGAGCAAGCAAGGTAAACAGCAAATGTCCAACATCCTCTACTATGAGCTCCTTAACACACACATGCTTGAGTGCACACAAACACGTATGTTTTCTCTCCCCCATCTTCCTCCAACCTCCCCCTTTTTTCCTCATATAAATGGAGGTCTTGTAAGGCATTGTCCATCCTGGCTTCAAATCTCTGGCCCTGAAGTAAGAAAACTCAAACTTGGTCAGATTTTAGTTCCACCTCTACCATTTACTAGTTACAGGCTTGGACAATGCCCTTCACCTCAGGGTTTGTTTCCTGATCTTTCAAGTAAGAAGTTGGGACTAACTCAGCTCTAAGTTTCATTCTTCCCTCAACAATGGATGAGGTTCCACTGGCTAAAACTTATTTCATCTAAAACATAATTTTATGGAAGTTGATGTATTGTGTGATAAAGAATGCATATGGACTTTGCCCCAGGTTCCTAGCATGGAAGTGCTAAACCCCTGGAATTTTCCAAATGATAAGTATGCCTTTGTTATTCATGGTGGTCCCTTGAGCCACACCCGAGTTTAATCTAAGGCAATAACATGATGGGCTGGCTGTGCCAGAAAGACCGACTGTGTAATTAGACGGTTGGGACTTGGGGCTACAGTTCAAGAGGAGTGGGAAGCTGGAGAATAAGCTATTCACATGATCAGTGGTTCAATCAATCATGCCTAAGTAATACAACACTATTTAAAAACTCTGGACACTTCAGCTCAGGTGTTCACTGGAGAACACACCAATATGCCACCCGGAGGGTGGGGCTTCTGATCCCACAGAAAGACTTCCAGGGAGCCCCATGTTTGGGACCCTCTCAGACCTAGTCTTATGTGTCTCTTCATTTGAACCCATTTTATACCCTTTATAATAAAACTATAATCCAAAGGGCAATGCCTTCCTAAGTTCTGTGAGTTGTTCTAGCAAATTATCTACTCTGAAGGGGGACTTGGGAGGACTCTATGAATTTAGAGCCAATTGGTTAGAAGCGAAGGTGACCTGGGGAACCTCAAGGCAGTCTTGTTGAAGACTATGCCCTTAACCTGTGGAATCAATGTGAACTGCAGGTGGTTAGTGTCAGAAATCGCAGTGTTGCGTGTGATGTACCCGTTGGACAATAATTACAGTTTGCATATGTCCTTAGACAAATGAGTGGACCCCAAACAGCTACAGCGCTCTCTGACATACAGTTGGTGCTGGGCTCTGGTGGCAGCAGGTCCTAAGTGTTACTTGATCACAGGAGATCAGCTGCTGCCATTGTCTTATAACATCATGGTTATCTTGGTGTGATGAACGACATGAAAACGGCTTCGAGATGTCAAAGAGGACACATTTATCTGCACTAGCACCTCCTAACAGGGCTTTAAAAAGAAACGTTCCCCTGCTATATTAAGCAGCTGTTAGAAAGTTTAAAAAAAATTCTAGGGGGCAGCAGCCATCATTCAGGGGTTGACGAAAGCCCTGCCTCATACATCATGTCTTTAACCACCACTCTGCGGGGCTTATTTTTATCATTCTCGAGCAATTCAAATGTTGGTCATCCATAAAATTCATTTCTTTTTTTCCTTCCTACAGGGACAAGGAACAGAATTGAAATCACTGACACAACTGAGCCAAAATAGATTTAAGAGTATCTTTTCGTTCTAAGGCAAACTCAATCTCCAAGCCCCCGTGCAGTTACAAACATCAATTAATTGATCACCCCTAGTAGAAAAGAGGATCTGGTTCACCCTTTTGGGAAAGGTCAAATTAAGTTCTAGAGCCATTCTCATCATCCATGACTGTCAAAGACCACAATCTGACCTCAGTGGTTGTGTCCCTCCCAAATTCAACTGTTGAAGCCCTAACCCCAATGGCATATTTGGAGACGGGGTTTGGGCAGGTAATTGGGTTTAGATAAAAACATGAAGGTGGGGCCCTCATGGTGGGATCAGTGCCCTTTAAGAAGACAGAAGGGTGGCTCAGTCCATTAAGCATCCGACTTCAGCTCAGGTCATGATCTCAGTGTTCATGGATTCAAGCCTGGCATCTGGCTCACTGCTGTCAGTGTGGAGCTGACTTCGGATTGTCTGTCCCCTCTCTCTGTCTCTTTCTCCCGCTCTCTTTCAAAATTAAATAAATACAACATTAAAAAATATATATTTAAATATGGACAGTCTACAGCCTGTCTCCCTTATAAAAAACAAAAAAGACACAAGGATTGCCCCCACTGCCACCTGTCCCACTCCACATATCTATCTCTTTATCTCTTATGCTGTTGTACCAAGGAAAGGCCACGTGGCTATGCAATGAGAAGGTGGCTGTTCACAAACCAGGAAGAAGGACCTCACAGGAACCAAATCTTGCTAGCACCTTGATCTTGGGCTTCCCAGGCTCCAGAACTATGAGAAATAGATGTCTGTTATTTGAGCCACCCAATCTACGGTATTGTGTTACGGCAGCCCAAACTGACTGAGAGAGCAATATTCAAATTGTGTGCTCTACGAGTCACCTTGCGGGTGCTTGCTCTCTGTGTGACATCTTGGGAGCCTCACCCTGAGGTTCCAAATCAGGAGGTCCAACGTGAGTCCGATAAACTTGCATGATTCAACCTCTCCAGGAAATCCTAACACAGGGGATCTGCAGAAACACTGAGAAGCCCCCTGGATCGTTTCTACCCATAGGTCACCACTGGCACAGAACAGCACATACCATCCACAGCTGCCTTTGTTGATGGAGCTAAAATGGAAAGCTACATCAGACCCACCAGCTCTGTGGTATAATGTTGGTGAGCAGTGAGTAATCATCATGGGTGATTTGTTATAAAAACTGGTCAAAGACTCCTCAACTCTGCCCATGCCAATCAAGACCAACTGATCAGGGTTTGTTTTTTTCATTTGGAAAAAGGTCAAGCAGCTGCCTGTTTGCTTTTTTCTCTCCAGGGCCATTTTAGGAAGTTCATCTGCTCTAAACAGCTGCTCACGAGTAGAACTGGTCCTTGCAGAAAAATAGCTGTGGGACCCCACTCCGTAGGTGACATATGTTTAAACTACTTTCCAATATTTGCTTTCCTTTGATGGAAAAGAAAATGTGAATTGTAGTTTCTTCTTTCAATAATTTAAAATTAGGGTATAAAAGTATTTTGACAAATCACATTTCCATAAAGTATTATGTTTATAATGCCCTTTTCTTAGTCATTACTATGACATACCTTTTTAAAGCACTTTTAACTGGAATCAAAGAGCTCAGCTTCCTTATGCATTCAACATTCTGTAATTTACAAAGTTCACATATCTTTCATAGTCTCCATGATGATCCTTCCAACAGACAAGGTATATAATATCATCCCAGGGCAGACAGTATTAAACCTAGACACAAATGACGGGTATGGCCTGGGTTCAAATCTGAGTCCTTCTACTTCCTTGCTATGTGGCCTTGGGTAACTTAACCTGTTATGACTTAGTGCCCTCATCTACAGAATGAAGACAATAGTGACCACCTCACAGTATTGTTATTAGCAAACTAATATTTCTAAAGTGTTGGCCACATAGTAAATACTATGTGCGTGCTAAAGTGTGTGAACTAAAATTAAATTCAACGAGCATCGAGTATTTGAGTATTCACAACATGTCAGGCCCTGGATGAGGATGTGGAGATAGGAGATTTAAGCCATAGTCTCCGACTTCAAGGAGCTCCCAGAGAAGTGTTGAGGGGGAAGCAGAAGATTCTACAAACCTAAGACAACTTCTAAGGCACCGTGAGATAATAGCCAGAACATAATGGACTAGGGGAAGGGAAGGGAAGGGAAGGGAAGAAGGAAATAGGGGCAGGTATTACTACAGGGCACAGTAGTAGAAGAAGAGCAGGAATTTGCAAAGTAAACTGGAGGGATGGGACAGGGAAGGGTAGGTGTTCAGGACATGGATATATGTGTGAGCAATAACAATACTGCCATATTTTTAGTGCTCGCTACATAAACAAAAACTGTATTTATATTTAATATATACACATTAATAGTATTTATAATACTATTTATATCATTATATACTATTATATTATTATATATTATATATATAATGTTATTATATATTATAGTAGTATTTATGGTATAAATAGCTATATTTAATAGTTTACCTACATTTTACTGAACCCTGACAAAAGCATTTCAAGATTGGCCTCACTATTATTGCTTCAGAAATGAAGAAACTGAAGCTTAGAAAGGCTTATGATCTATTTTTCTAGAATATACCATAAGAGGCAGAACCCTTCTGTCTCCAAGACTGGAGCTGCACAGGCTGTTCTCAGGAAGCCCTGAGTCCTACAAGCAAGTCTGTGGCACAATCAGATTTTGTGAATAAACTAGAGTTCGGGAAAGAGCTAGAAAGAGGTGAAGAGTAAAGAGAAGGACTTTTGATGGGCTGATTTTGTTTTTAAATAGGATATTCTTGAGCATGTTGATAAGCTGAGAAGTCAGCGGAGAGAGAGAGGGTGAAAAACCAGAGACACAAGTAGGTGCCAACACAGCATCCTACAAGACAGAGAAGGTGCCAGGACCCAGGGTAAAGGTTGATAAACTTAGAATGAAGAAAGAGTCAACCCTTGTTCGGAGCAAGGAGGAGGGAAGAAAGGCACAGATAGAGGCAAGTTCACATATGATGAGAGGAGTGGGAAAGTTGGGATCGAATAAAATGTAGGCCCTTATGACCTTAAGAAAGTCCCCCAAGTTAGTGAAAGATGCTCCTGCCCCTCCCTCTCCCCACAGTGAAGTCTCCAGGGTGACTCCACCATTATCCTTCCCCACCTTATGCCTCAGGTACTCTGTGAACATGATGCTGCTGTTTATTAAAATATTAACTTACATTTTCCTTTGCTCTTTGAAGTAGGTCACTTATAGTCGTATTTCTTTGACTCAGGGATTTCTTCTGGTGACAAAAGCAGAAGCTGGCTGAAGGTCCTAGCTCTTGGAAAAGAAGGAAATCATTGAGGGACTATGAAATGGGTCTCGTAAGAACATCTAGATGGTGGGGGGGATTTTCCCTCAGGACTAAAGACATTTGGAGGAGAGTGCTGAGGGGAGAGCAGGATGGAGGCAAATAGCAGCACTCTGGGAAGGAGAACCCAAGCCAAGAAGATCTCTTGATAGCAATAAAGATGTGCACGCCTCAGGCACGACAAGTACTCCATACCAGCGGTCAATGGCCACAAACTCTCTGAGGCTCATCACTCAGAGCATGATTTGTATAGATAAAGCACTATTTACCCACTGGACTCAGTTTACCTATCAGATCAATAAGTCAGCAAAGAATAAAGTACTCACTTCTTAAGTGTCATCTAAGTGACATCTAAGCATAGATTTTTTTTAATGTTTATTTTATTTTGAGAGAGAGTACGTGGGGGGAGGGGCAGAAGAAGGAGAGAGAGAATCCCAAGCAAGCTCAACAATGTCAGCACAGAGCCTAACATGGGGCTCAATCCCACGAACCATGAGATCATGACCTGATGCAAAATCAAGAGCCTGATGCTTAACTGAGTGAGCCACCCAGGTAATCCCTAGGCATAATTTTATATCCTTAAAATGGGAATGCTAATATTCTCAAGACTGTAGTAAACCCTGAAAAATGGTGGCTGGGAATCCCTCTGCAGACATAACAGGACTTTATTTTTATTTATTTTTAGTTTTTCTAAATGTTCATTTATTTTTGAAAGAGCAAGCATATGAGCGGGGGTGGGGGGAGCAGAGAGAGAGAGAAAGCCCAACGTGGAGCTTGAACCCATGAATCGTGAGATCACAACCTGAGCCAAAGTCAGATGCTCAATTGACTAAGCCACCCAGGTGCCCCAACATAAGAGAACTTTATACAGATATTTTTCAATGCTACTAAACCAAGCATCATCTGTTATCTTATAACCATGAACAAGAGTGGAAAAAACCCATTTGTACTCATCAGAATGTCTCAGCTGTGTTCCCTTCATTGTCTTGCTCCAAATTTTTACCCCTTTCTTTTAATGAAGCTGGCAGGTTTTTGCAGAGAAGCCCAGTGCAAGTGACTGATGCCAGCACTTCTTATCAGATTCACTCATTGTTGGCTCCACGTGGGCAATGCTGCAGAGCTTTCCAAGGTGTTTGCATTTCTAGAACCAACAAGCAGACAAGGAAGAGTCCCAAGACAGCTGGTGAAGAAAATCAGAGAAGGTGATAGTCCAGACTCAGGGAAGAAGGGTTGTTTTTCTTTCAAATGCTAGTTCATCACGGGTAAGTCACAGGGGGATCATGGGGAAAGAAGAAGTGACTGCGGCTGGGACACTGCTGGGTCAGGAGCCATAAAGCCTGACCATGAGTCTGCTTTCACTGTCGCTCAAGTGGGTGACCTTGCCTCAGTCACCCAGCCATGCTGGTCTTCCATTTCCTTACTGTAATCAGGAGAAATGGTTGTCCTGTGGACCTTATAACAACACATCTGAAACTTTACGAGGCCAAGGGTCTTAGCAAGTGCAAATTCTGGCTCAGTAGATCCATGTGGGCATTTCTAACAAGCTCTTGGGTGATGCAGATCTGCCGGTTTGTAGGACTCATTTTGATAACATGGCCATATAAGATTGTGGAAGAGACTGACTGAGGCAAGGGAAAGGGAAATTCTATATGAAGTGCCATGTATTACGAAACGCTATTATGATTACCGATAATGGAAATAGATGCTTTCTCTGGGTCTGCTTCATTACAGCATTTCCTAGAGTTGTTGCTCCCCCCCACCTCCCCAGAGATCTGAACCTGTTTTTAAGGGCTGCCCTCCCCTCTCCTACCTCTCAGTTTATTCTCAGGGCAGTTGGTTTCAGGGGGAGGGCTGACTTCTCCCACCGACAGAAGCAGTGGGATTAGCTTTTTTCCAGAAGGCAGCTGGCCAATGCCATGATTTAGCAATGTAATGAACCCCCAAAGGTTACTGTGTGTGTGTGTGTGTGTGTGTGTATATGTGTGTGTGTGTGTGTATGTGTGTGTGTGTGTTGAGGGAGCCTGAGGAACTTTGTGGAAAAACCAGCTCTCTTAAAAATGAAACAGGCTCTGGATCTCCAACAGTTCTTCTGAGGTATCCATTGGATTCACATTGCTTTTTGGAAACAGGTACAGACAGGATTTCACTTCTTGCAAACTCGCTTATATTTCTGTCTCTTCTATTAGCAGTGAGGCTCTTGCAACAGGAGAAGAGATGTTTATATTTTTTAAGGGGAATTAGTAGTACTGTCCCAAATTTCTGGGATACAAGGGCATTCACAGGTCAATGCCTAGCCCCAACTCAAAATTCCAGAGCATTCTTTGTTAACCCCATAGACCCAAATGTTAATTGTCTCAAGGAACTAGTTATGGCAGAAAGCACCCTATGCAAAGGAAAGGGTGGACTGAATTATCTAGGAGGTGTTCTCTTGCACATCTGAGATGTAGACTCAGATGGGATCCACTGGTTAGGAGAAATGTGGCATCAGGATGAACACATACTATGGCCTCACCAAACCTCACCTCCAGCACTTCCTCTTTCACTGACTCCACAGAATTCCTTGCTACTCAGCAAACCATCCAGGCATATTCTCACCTCAGAGGATTTCTGTTCCTTTGCTTGCATGTTCCTTTGCTTGCATGGCTTTATTCCTTACCTAATTCAGGTCCTTGTCCAAATGTCACCTCTTTGTTCAGGCCCTCCATGACCTACTTAATTAAAATTCAAAACAAACCCTTCAATGTCTCCTAGCATTTCTCTACCCATCTTTCCTGCTTATTTTTTTTTTCCACAGAACTTTTTAACATCGGACATTAAATGTTTTACTCATTTGGTAGTGTCTCCCCTATCACAAAAGACAAACCTCATGAAATCAGGAAATTCTGTTGGTTTTCCTCACTTTTCTCTGTAGACCATTACTTAGCATATTATAGGTCTCAAGAAAAATTGGCAAATGAGTAAATAAACCTTTTAATCAATTACTTAATTAATTATTAATGGGGTTTCTAAAGCCTTGAATCTCAGATAATGCAGTCGCTCAGCACAACCAAACATGTGAAGGAGAGTGGTTCAAGATGGCAGCATAGGAAGATGCTGAACTCTCCTCCTCCCACGGAAATACCAAATCTACAACCACATACTGAACAATTCCTTCTCAAAAAGACCTGAAAACCAGCTGAACATCTCCTCTACAACAAAGGATAAAGTGGCCACATCAAGACCACTAGGAGAGGAAGAGACACAGTCTTGCCAAAAAACCATCCTGTCATGGTGGCCCATCATCGAGATGTTTCTCACAAATACAAAGTTTCTCCCTGAAGAGGAAGAGGTTCATGACCCACAACATGCACTCCAAGCCTTGGGTCCTGCACCAGGGAGACAAGCCCCCAGA
The DNA here is from genome assembly GCF_008692635.1 of Crocuta crocuta. Lineage (NCBI taxonomy): Eukaryota > Metazoa > Chordata > Mammalia > Carnivora > Hyaenidae > Crocuta > Crocuta crocuta. The sequence continues at coordinate 10,044,226 of NW_027528417.1, read as the reverse complement.
ATATCTGGGGGTTTGAAAACCAACAGGGCTATGTCCAGAACACTCAAGAGACTGTAGAACTGAGATTCTGCTCTTAAAGGGCTCACACACAGGCTCACTTACCCCAGGACCCAGCACAGAGGCAGCAGTTTGAAAAGAGCCTGGACCATATGTGAAGGAAATTCATTTGCTGATCTTAAAGAATCTGCCAGAGGGGCAGGGGTCCGCTGGGACTCTTCTCAGAGACAGAGAGGCTGCTGGGCACCATTTTTGCACTCTCTACCTTCCTCATGCCAGTGAAGGCATGTTGCGTTGCTAAAGCTTGTAGGTGTGCCCCATCCCTGTGCTTTCCAGTTCCCCTGCTGGCAGATGGCCCCCAGCTCTCCTATTGCCTCACTAAAGCCTGTAAGCATGCATCGTCCACACGGGAGACAGCCCTTGAACACCTGGCTCTGGTGGCTTGAGTTTCTGGGCACCATGAAACTAAAACAATCAGAGAGATAGTTCTTGGCAGGCTACCACACCAGGGCCCCATACAGACAGAAGACTGAAACATACTCCCAGTCTTTCTATGCAAAAGGTCTGTTTACTTATCTTGGAGTTTCAGCCTAAGGTGCAAGCTTCAGGTCCGCCACATATATATCCAGAGGGAATGTAGGGAATGTAGGCTGAGAGAACGCCATCTTTGCTCTCTCCTTTAATCGTGCTATATCTTACCAGTGCCCACCAGAGAAGAACTTATACACTTGCCTAAAGCCCTGATTTTTACAACCATCACCAAGCAATCATTTCGATACTGCCTGGTCTAGAGGCCAGTAGACTTTACAATCGTGCTCCCATAGAACACATATTTTAAAAGCTGTTGTCTAAGGGTCCAGCTTCCAATCAGCTTAAAACTAGATGCTGGCTGAGATCTCTCCCTTTGGAACACTGACAGATGTAGGCACACGTTCAACAACAAGGACCTATTATGAATAAATCAGGCTACTTAGACATTCACAAAGGTTTGAGGGACAACCAACAGCTAGGGCAAGTTTGAAAAATAAACTTCATCTCCTACACACAGCAACTCCTTTAAGACTGGAAGTAGCTGTTTTTGCCTAATACATAGAAACAAACACAGGGGTCAAGAAAAATGAGGAAACAGAAATATATTCCTCCCCCCATAAAAAAAAAAAAAAGAACAAACCCAAACCCTCGGGTAGGGAGAACACTAAGAAAACAGAGATAAGAAATTTACCTGATAAAGAGTTCAAAGTAATGGTCATAAAGATGCTCACCAAACTCAGGAGAAAAATGGATGAACACAGTATAAATGTCAACAATAAGATAGAAAATATAAGAAAGTGTCAAACGGAAGTCACAGAGATGAAGAGTACAATACCTGAAATAAAAAATACATGGGAAGCATTCACCAGTAGACTAGATGAAGCAGGGAAAAGGATCTGTGATCTGGAAGACAGGGGCAGTAGAACACACCCAAACAGAACCACAAAAAGAAAAAAGACTTTTAAAAAGTGAATATAGGGGCGCCTGGGTGGCTTAGTCGGTTAAGCGTCCGACTTTCGCTTGGGTCATGATCTCGCGGTTCGTGGGTTCGAGCCCCGCGTCGGGCTCTGTGCTGACTGCCAGCTCAGAGCCTGGAGCCTGTTTCAGTCTGTGACTCCCTCTCTCTCTGACCCTCCCCTGCTCACGCTGTCTCTCTCTCTCCTAGAAATAAATAAAACATTAAAAAATAATAATAATAAAATAAAAAAAAGTGAATATAACTTAAGGGACCTATGAAACAACATCAAAGAATAACATTCACATTATAGAGGTCCCAGAAGGAGAAAAGAGAAAGGGGCAGAAAACTATTTGAAGAAATAATGGCCGAAAACTTTCCTAACCTGAGGAAGGAAACAGACATCCAGATGCAGAACACCCAGAGAGTTCCAAATAAAAATACTGCAAAATATCCACACCAAAACACACTGCAATTAAAATGAGAAAAGTTAAAGATTGAGTCTTAAAAGCAGCAAGAAAATCAACTTGTTATATACAAGGGAATTCCCATAGGATTACCACCAGGTTTTTTAGCAGAAACTTGCAGGCCAGAAATGGGTAGGATGATATAATCAAAGTGCTAAAAGGAAAATTTTCCAATCAAGAATATTTTACTTGACAAGGTTATCATTCAGAATTGAAAGACTGACAGTCTCCTACCAAACAAAAGCTAAAGGAGTTCATGACCACTAAACTGGCCTTACGAAAAAATGTTAAAGAGACTCTTTTAAGCTGAAAAGAAAGGACACTAATTAGAAATAAGAATACATATGAAAGTAAAAATCTTTCTGGTAAAGGTAAAAATACAGTAGAAGTAGTGAATTAATCACTTACAAAGCTAATGTGAAGGTTAAGAGAGAAAAACAGTAAAAATAACTCTAATGATTGGTTAAGGGATAAACAAAAAGGTATAAAATGTGACATGAAAAACAGAAAACCTGCAGGGGATAAAAATGTAGAGTTTTTGAAATGTGATCAAACTTAATTTGCTAATAACTTATTTATTTATTTATATGTTGTTATATGTGGGCCACTTGGTAACCACAAAGCAAAAACCTAGATTTACAAAAGATAATGAGGGGCACCTGGGTGGCTCAGTTGGTTAAGCATCTGACTCTTGGTTCTGGCTCAGGTCATGAACTCATGGTTTGTGAGTTCAAGCCCCACATCAGGCTCTGTGCTGACAGTGCAGAGCCTGCTTGGGATTCTCTCTCTCCCTCCTCTCTGTCCCTTCCCCTTTCACTTGTCTCTCAAAATAAATAAACGTTAAAAAAAAAAGATAATGAGAAGTAATCTAAGCATTGCACTAAAGAAAGCCATCAAACTACAAGGGGTAAAAAACAAGAGAGGAAGAAAAGAACAGAGAGGAGCCAAAAAACAACCAGAAAACAATGAATGAAAAGCCAGTAAGAACATATCTATCATTCATTACTGAAATGTAAAGGGACTAAGGTTCCCAATCAGAAGCCATAGAATGGATAAATGGATAAAAGAAAAAAGACAAGACCCATCTATATGCTGCCTGCAAGAGACTCACTTCAGATGTAAGAACACACACAGACTGAAAATGAAGGGATAGAAAAAGATGTTTCATGCAAATGGGAATTAAAAGAAAACTGGAATAGCTAAACTTACAGCAGACAAAATAGACTTGAAAACAAAGACTGTAAAATAAAAAATAAAAGATAAAGACAGGCACTACATAATGATAACATTTGTAAGAATATATAACATTTGTAAATGTTGATATACCCAAGATAAGAGCACCTACATACAGAAATCAATTAATAGAAAAAAATGGAAAAATTGAGACCAATACAATTATAATAGAGGATTTTAATACCACACTTGCAACACAGGGCAGACTGTTCATACAGAAATCAGTAAGGAAACATTGGCCTTGAACAACACATTAGATCAGATGGGACTAATAGACATACACAAAATATTCTATCCAAAAGCAGCAGAATACACATTCTTCTCAAGTGCATATGGAACATTCCCCAGGATAGAACATATGTTAGGCCACAAAACAAGTCTCAATAAATTTAAAAAGATTAAAATCATATCAAGCATCTTTTCTAACCACAATGATATGAAACTAGAAATCAGTTATAAGAAGAAAACTGGAAAAATCACAAATACGTCAAAATTCAGCAACATGCTACTGAACAACTGGTGAGTCAACCAAGAAATCGAAGGATAAATTTAAAATATATATAACATGAGACAAATGGAAATGAAAATACAAACATACCATCAGCAGTTCTAAAAGGGAATTTCATAGAGATACAGACCTACCTCAAGAAACAAGAAAAATCTCAAATAAATGATCTGTCTTTAAAATCTGTTCCTAAGAGAACAATGAACAAAGGAAGCCCATAGTTAGTAGAGGGAAGGAAATAATAATATGAGATCATAAATAAATAAAATAAAACTAAAAAGACAATAGGAAAGATCAATGAAAATAAGATCTAGTACTTTAAAACATAAAGTTGGCAAAGCTTTAGCTAGAGTAAGAAAAAAAAGAGAGAAGACTCAAATAAATAAAATCAGAAATGAAAAAGGAGAGGTTACAATTCATGCCAAAAAACACAAAGGATCACAAGACACTACTATGAGCAATTATATGGGGACATATTGGACAACTTAGAAGAAATGGATAAATTCCTAGAAACATATAATCTTCCAGGATTAAATTATGAAAAACTAGAAAACCTGAATGCAGGTGTTAGTGAGGAAATTGAATCAGTAATTAAAAACCTCCCAACATACAAAAGTCCAGGACCAGATGACTTCACTGGTGAATTCTACCAAATATTCCAAGATTTAATTCCTATCCTCCTTAATCTCTTCCAAAAACTTAAGAGGAAGGAATGCTTCCAAACTCATTTTATGAGGCCAACATCACCCTGATACCAAAACCAGACAAGGATACCACAAAATAAGAACGATGCAAACCAATATCCTGGATGGATAGAGATGCAAAATTTCCCAAACAAAGTATTAGCAAACTGAATTCAACAATACATTAAAAGGATCATACAGCATGATCAAGTGGGATTTATTCCAGAGATGCAAAAATCATTCAACATCTATAAATCAATGTGATATTATCACATAAACAAAAAAGGATAAAAATCATATGATTATCTCAATAGATGCAGAAGATATTTTTGACAAGATTCAACATCCATTTATGATTTTAAAAGAAACTCTCAGTAAAGTAGATATAGAGAAAACAGAACATAATAAAGTCCATATATCACAAACCCACAACTAGCATCATACTCAAGAGTGGAAAGCTGAAAGCCTCTCTTCTAACAATAAGCAACTAGGCAAGGATGCCCGCTCTCACCACTTCTATTTTACATAGTATTGGAGGTCCTATCCATAGCAATTAGGCAAGAAAAGGAAACTGGAAAGCAAGAAGTAAAACTGTTATTATATGTGGACAACATGATTTTATATATAGAAAACCCTAAGGACTCCACACAAAACTGTTAAAACTAATAAACAAATTCCATAAAGCTGCAGAGTATGCAAACAACATTTTAAAAAGAGGAGAAAGGGAAACAAAACCACAAGAGATGATCTCTATCTTAATGATAGAGATCAAACTGAGGGTAGATGGAGAGAGGTTGGAGAGAAATGGGCTAGACGGGTGATGGATACTAAGGAAGGCACTTATGATGAGCACTGGGTGTTATATGTAAATGATGAATCCCTGGAATCTACTCCTGAAACCAATACTGCAGTGTATATTAACTAAAATTTAAATTTTAAAAATGTATTTCTATACACTAACCAAAAAATATCAGGAAAACAAATTAAGAAAACAATCTCATTTACAAGTGCACCAAAAAGAATAATATACCTAGGAATACGTTTGACTAAGGAGGAGAATGATCTGTACACTGAACACTATGAAAGTGATGAAAGAAATTGAAGAAGACACAAATAAATGAAAAGACATTCCATGCTCATGGATTAGAGGAATTAATATTGTTAGGATGTCCATATTATCCAAAGCAATCTATGGATTCAATGCAATCCCTATCAAAATTCTAATGACATTTTTCACAAAAATAGAACAAACAATTCTAAAATTTCTGTAGAACCACAGAGCATCCTGAACAGCCAAAGCAATTGTGGGAAAAAAGAACACAGTTGGAAGCATTATGCTCCTCGATTTCAAACTATATTACAAAGCCATAGTAATCAAAATAGTATGGCACTGGCATAAAAACAGACACACAGATCAGTGAGACAGAACAAAAAGCTCAAAAATAAACCCATGGTATATATGGTCGATTGATTTATGACAAAGGAGGCCAGAATATACAATGGGGAAAGGACAGTGTTTTCAATGAATGGTGTTGGGAAAACTAGATGGCCACATGCCAAAAAAAAAGAAAAAAAAAAGATTAGTATCTTACACCATATACAAAAATTAACTCAAAATGGATTAAAGACTTCATTGTAAGACCTGAAATCATAAAACTGCCAGAAGAAAACATAGACAGTAAACACCTTGACATCAATCTTGGCAATTATTATTTTTTGGATCTGACTCCAAAAGCAAAGGCAACAAAAACAAAATTAAACAATTGGAATGACATCAAACTAAAAACACTTCACAACAAAGGAAACCATCGACAGAATGAGAAGGCTTCCTACTGAATAGGAGAAATATTTGCAAATAATATATCAAATAAGGGGTTACTACCCAAAGTATGTAAAGAACTCATACAATAACAAAAATATAATCTACTTAAAAATTGGGCAAAGGATCTAAATAGGCATTTTTCCAAATAAGATATGCAGATGTCTGACAGACGCATGAAAAGATGCTCAAAATCATTAATCACCAGGGAAATACAAATCAAAACCACAATGGGTTATCACTCACACCTCTTAGAATGGCTATTATCAAAAAGACAAGAAAAAACAAGTGTTGGTAAGAATGTGGAAAAAACAGAAACTTCGTGTCCTATTGGTGGGAGTGTAAATTAGTGAAGCCACCATGGAAAACAATACAGAGATTCCTCAAAAAATTAAAAATAAAACTACCATATGATCCAGCAATTCCACTTCTGGGGATGTATCCAAAGAAATTGAAAACACTAACTCAAAAGGAAATCTATACCCTTATGTTCATCACAGCATTATTTATAATAGCCAAGGTATGGAAGCAACCTAAATGTAATGGATGAGTAGATAAAGAAAGTGTGGTATGTGTATACAATGGAAGGCTTCTCAGCCATTAAAAAAAAAATTAATGAAATCTTGCCATTGGTGGCAGGATGGATGGAGTATGAGGGTATTAGGTGGAATGAAATAGACAGAAGAAAGACAAATACTATATGATTCCACTTAAATGTGAAGTCTAAAAAACAAAACAAAACAAAATTCACTGATACAGAGAAGAGATTAGTAGTGGCCAGAGGGGAGGAAGGTTGAAGGGTGGGTGAAATGGACAAAGGAGGTCAAGAGGTACAAAGTTCTAGTTATAGAAGAGATAAGTCATGGGGATATAATGTACAGCATGATGACCTTAGTCAATAATACTGTACTGCATATTTGAAAGTTGCTAAGAGAGTAAATCTTGAAAGTGTTTCTCACAAGAAAAAAATGGTAACTTGTATGGAAAATGTTAAACTTTGTGTGGGGATCGTTTGACAGTGTATACAAATATCAAATCATTATGTTGTTCACTTGAAAGTTATATAAATGGTATATGTCAATTACATCTTAATAAAAAAAAACCATGTGTGGATTTTTCTAATAAAATCGTTTACTTTAGAATTTAGTGTTCTGGACTGGGAGATAAATAAAGCTTGTATAGTTAAGTTTGGTTTATGGTCTGCAGCTATATAGATTCATAAAGTGTTTATTGTCCTCTTTCTACATTCAGTTTGCACTGCAAAATATAGGAATTACACCAGATTCTTAAGCGTCTTCCAACCACCAACCTTCTGTAATAATAAACATTAAAATCACAGTGCCTTCATACACAGCAATAATATCAAAAATATTTACTGAGTATTAGCTGTTATTATCCCTGAAGGCCATAAGGGTTACTAAACATAGACTTTGGCTCCAGGAGAGCTTACTTACTACCAAGAGCAAGGATAGAAGAGACAAAAATTTAATGAGAAGTTTAATATTAATCCAAAAGATAGATTGCTTTCCTCCATTGAGCATGAATGATGAATTCTAACATTCCTACCAGTTCTACAATTTACCTTTGGTTCTCTGAAGATTTGAAAGGATTAGATACTTGCCAAAGATGATCAAATATCAACAGAGATCTTATCACTTTTTTTTTCATCTTTCCCCAAAAGGTGAGAGTCACTCTCAGTTTACAAAGAAAAACCACACGTACTACAGAGAAGACCTGAGTTGTGGTCACCAGATTCTAAGCCTCTCAGAATGCTTATCATATTGTTCTCCAGTCTTTTAGATATGAATCCCTTTCAGGAAAAGTCTTTTATATTAATGCTGTAAAGATCATTATGTGTCATGAGAGAGATATCTTCCCTCATCCTGTCTGAAGATTTATAGAGTTCTTTAAAATCTACCAACAATCTCAGGTCATGATCTCACAGTTCGTGCTTAGGATTCTCTCTCTGTCTCTCTATCTCTCTGTCTCTGTGTCTGTCTCTCTCTGCCATTGCCCAGCTCAAAATAAATAAACATTTTTAAAAAATAGTCCTCAAGAGATCAAAGAAATTAGGGCACCTGGGTAGCAGTTGGTTAAGCATCTGACTCTTGGTTTCAGCTCAGATCATGATCTCCGTTGCGCTCTGCTCTGACAGCATGGAGCCTGCTTGAGATTCTCTCTCTGTCTCTCCCTCTCTCTCTGCCCCACCCCTGCTCATTCTCTCTCTCTCAAAAATAAATGAATAAACATTAAAAAAAAAACATGCCATCACCATCTCCCCATGAAATCACATAACACATGTGTAACTTTCAAATGATTTTTCCTCCCTTCTCATTTCTGGTTTCTTATCCTTACCTACTGCCAAATATCAGCCATATCTTTTTTTTATTCTGGATTCAGGTTTTAAATGCAGATGAGGGGTTGGAAAAAATAACAGTCATGCCATTTGGAACGTTACTGTTTTGTTATATATTGGTGCTTTCTACAGCAAGGAAATTGGTTTGAACCTCATTGTCCTTTCCTTTCATTCACAATTTGAAGTCACAGGAAAGAACTGTGTCAGTGGTGATCACAGCTCTCAGAAAGCTATACCTGGTGGGATATTAATACCACTGCTGGGTGTGCAGAATTCCAAGTAATAACTGCTCAGTTGTGGTGAGGTGCACACATTTATTTCTAGCTTCTAAGAGTAGAGCACAAGGATCTAGGACGCATGTCAAATCTTCCATAATTTCTAACTGCTAATCATCTACCATCAACAAATCTATTCTTCCTCAGCCATCCTGGCAGAAAGCCACTGATCTGACAGAATAAGCCATCACTTGCAATACTTGGAAAGAGTTACATTTCCCAATTTATCTTGAGCTTGACCTTCCATCCCAATTACTACTTTAATTTTAAGTAATGACCAAGCAAATCCATTACATGTCAGATAATGAAGTCAAGTATTTGGAAGAGCAGAGAGATGAAAGAGCCTAAACACAGTAAGATCTTGCTGTAAGGTCTCCCTTTACCACTCACTCCTTCTAGATTACTGGTTCCGCCTCCGTAGCATGATGGGTCGGCGAGACACATCCTACATCCTTTGATTCGGTTATTTCATGGTCCCTAATTATTTTTATTGCAGAAGAAATCGGTTTGAATCTCTTTGACCCCAAAAGTAACAAGAGAACTTAAAGGTAATTTGAGAGATCATTTTACTTAGACACAAAAAAGGGTAATGTAAAACTCAATGGTCATGAATTCCTGGCTTGGGTAATGAGCTAAGGTGCAGCAAGAGTGCCCCGAATCCTTGCTATGCCCCATCACCACTAACACAGAACCAAATCTCTCCTTTCTGGGTGCAAGGGGAAACAGCAGTGCTCCCCTGAAAATCACTTTGAAGCTAAGAGTAGTAATTAGCACATTTCCTGAGCTCTCCCTTTTTCAGGTTAAGGAACTTCAATTCCTTACCCTATCATTAAGGTGTTCATTTCATATGCATACTCTCTTCTCTTTTTACTAGAGTCTTCTAAACTGCAAGTTCTGAAAACGGACACAAAGCTTTAACAATATCCAGAGAATATAGAACCAAAGATCATAATCACAAACCCAGGCCATTATACTTCTTTAAATAAAATAAATTATAGCCACAGTTACTGAAATTTAAGGGTTGCTATATTTAATGTGCTGAGATAAAATAAAATGTGAATTTTACTTTGCAATAAAACAAACCTAAGCAAATTCCTATAGCATCATAATAAAAAGAAATATTTCATTATTTAAAGATTTGTCATGGAATATGAGGCAGAGAGGAAGGAATGCCTTCTCAGCACCATATTTCCTCATTTTATGAGTGTAAGTCACTTATCCTACTTGAGCAGATACATTATTAAAAGCATATGGTGCCACAAAGGAGTCACACTCTTCCTCGAAATATTAGCATCACACATGTAACTTTGAACATGGCATTGATTATTTTAAAAGGTATTCATGGAAAAATGTTGTGTGAACAGCAAAACAGAGACTGAGACCATTTTAGGAATCTCTCATATCAAATGTAGGTCTACGGGCTGCAATCTTTAAACAGACTCTGGTCTGTAGTCTGGGGGCAGACACTGGTCCAGGAGACCAGTTAAATAACTCGTTAAAATAACTTTTTTTTAAAAAAAAGTTACAGATAATGTATTCATTATCTGTAAAGTGAGATAATTGAACTAAGGTTTCTTCTGGTTTTGAGATCACAAACCAATGTGCTGCAAGTATTAGATAAATTCACCATAACAATGTGGCTCTCCACCTTAATTTTTTAAACAACCATGTATTATGTTGTTTAAAATCACATGTATTTTTACATGTTTAAAAACATGTATTTCCTCTACATTCCTTAGGCTTCAGGACTTTCAGAGGATTTCACAGTGACTTCCAAAAGATGTTATCTTGTTCCAAATCTGTCAAAGTCTATACAATATTTAAACATGATAGTACATGGGAAAACATTTATAATCTACAAAGTGTTTTAGAGATGCTATATTTTTTACCTTCCCTCGGTCTCCTCAGAAAAATTAAACTCTCCTTATCCTGAACTTTTGGAAACTTGTTTCATCTCTCATCATTTTTAACACATGCTCTTCTCTACGCCAGATCCTTTCTAATAGGATTACCTTACTCGCTTGCGAATCTACAGTGTTTAGCATAGTGCAGATTTTTCACAGATACTCAATAAATTTTTTGGCTGAATGAAGGACAAAAAAGTAAAGCTAGTAGAGCATGCACAACAAAATGGGCTTTAGGCATTGTGGACATCATTGATTTCTCATACAGAATTTCACTTGTTAATATTTAGCCTTATCTTTATATACATACACATTCCTCCCAGACTACAATAGTAACATTCAGTGGATAGGAGATTCCATCAGTTTCTTTTTGGTGCTTAAGAAAGAAAGCACCAGGGGCGCCTGGGTGGCTTAGTCGGTTAAGCGTCCGACTTTCGCTTAGGTCATGATCTCGCGGTTCGTGGGTTCGAGCCCCGCGTCGGGCTCTGTGCTGACTGCCAGCTCAGAGCCTGGAGCCTGTTTCAGTCTGTGACTCCCTCTCTCTCTCCTAGAAATAAATAAAACCTTTAAAAAAAAAAAAAAAGAAAGAAAGAAAGCACCAAAAAGGGGTGGGGTGCCTTTGGTGGAGTGCCTGGGTGGCTCAGTTTCTTGAGGGTCCAACTTGGTTCAGTGAGTTCAAGTCCTGCATCGGGCTTTGTGCTGACAGCTCAAAGCCTGGAGCCTACTTTGGATTCTGTGTCTCCCTCTCTCTCTGCCCCTCCCCCACCTGTGGTCTGTCTCTTCTCTTTTTCAAAAATAAATAAACGTTCAAAATAAATTTTTAAAAAGAAATTAAGCTTTGGCATTTTCTGTAAAATAATTCCTTAAAAAATACATTTAAAATACATTGAGGGGTGCCTGGGTGGCTCAGTCAGTTACGCATCTGACTTCGGCTCACGCCATGATCTCATGGTTCGTGGGTTTGAGTCCTGCATCGGGCTCTGTGCTGACAGCTAGCTCAGAGCCTGGAGTCTGTCTTCAGATTCTGTGTCTCCCTCTCTCTCTGACCCTCCCCTGCTCATGCTGTCTCTATCTCTCTCTAAAAAATAAAACATTAAAAAATTTTTAAAAATTACATTATTTGGGTTCACAATTGGTAAGGCTTCTGATTTAATAACATAAACATCATGACATTCCTAAAGAGATCATCGTTTTATTAGCTAGACTCAAAAAGCACCCTTGACTTTTTTAAACTGGAGAAGAGTACCTAGATCATCATTTCTTTAGCCCACCTCATATTACCAGTGACGCAACATAAGTGCATGAGGTAAAGTGACTTTGCCAAGGTCACATCAAGTCAGTGACTGAGAGCTGAATACCAGGAGGGACTCCAGATCACCCGACTCCTAGCTCAGTATTGTTTCCTTCCTGTCCTCTCCGATTTATTCATCCAGAACTAACCGACCAAGCAGAAACAATTGGGAATAGTCAGACCTCCATTAATAACAACTTGCTTTTATACAGTACTATATACTTTACAAAGCACTTTGCATACACTCACTCTCCTTGAATCCTTTCACAACCTCAGAGACAGGATTTATTCCCATTTACAATACTAAGGCCCAGAAAGGCAGAAAGGTAAAGTGATATATCCAAGGTCACACAGCTAAATCTGAATGCACACTTTCTTACTACAAATTTAATTCTTCATACATGAATTCATAGCAATCTCCACTCCACAGATGCAATCAAAGAAAAAGAATGATTCCATTATGATCCTCACCTGTACCCTACAAAGCCACAATTCTAAAGGGCCTGACTCAGTAACCTTGTGAAACCTTTGTGGAAAATAAATAAATAAATAAATAAATAAATAAAGGCTGAATTTGAAGGAATTTTAACACTAACCAGATGAATAACCCATGCAAAGGTAATAGATGAATTGAGGAAAAGGACAGCACAGCCACCAAAATGCACGTCCAGCAAAGTGATTTAGACTTGGACAAGGAAGGTCTTCATTACCTCTTATTTAGCCCCTGCTTTTAAGCCGAAGGAACTACAATGCCTCCATCCTCAACCCTCCAAAAAGTAGAAATCCTGGGGTATCTTGAAAAACATGTTACGATAGTCGTGGCCACCCTTTTGAACCAATACAGAAGTCTCTTTGGTGGCACTCACAAAAGGTCTGCGAAGAACAATCTGTACCTCAAGAGAGAGTCACTGAGGTCAGGACTGTAATGAAGGACACGAAGTAGAATGTGAGGGGGGCGCCTGGGTGGCTTAGTCGGTTAAGCGTCCGACTTTCGCTTGGGTCATGATCTCGCGGTTCGTGGGTTCGAGCCCCGCGTCGGGCTCTGTGCTGACTGCCAGCTCGGAGCCTGGAGCCTGTTTCGGTCTGTGACTCCCTCTCTCTCTGACTCTCCCCTGCTCACGCTGTCTCTCTCTCTCCTAGAAATAAATAAAACATTAAAAAAAAAAAGAAGAAGAAGAAGAAGAAGTAGAATGTGAGGAAGTGTCCAGAACAGTCTTCGTGGGAGCTGACAGGAGCAGCACATCCTGGCCCCAACAGGAGGAAGGGGACCCAGGACTGATGACAAACCACATGCACAGAAAATAATGAATCATGCCACTGCCCACCGTACAGGATGAGAAGGGCAGAGAAGACACTGTTTTGTTTCTCTTTTTAAAAACTGAGACTTAGTGGCTCAGTTGGTTAAGTATCCAACTCTTGATTTCAGCTCAAGTCATGATCTCATGGCTGTGAGTTCGAGCCCCCATTGGGTGCTGCACTCACAGCCTGCTTGGGAACCTCCCTCTTTCTCTTTGCCCCTCCCCTGTGCTGTCTGTATGTCTGTCTGTCTGTCTCTCTCTCTCTCTCTCTCCTTCAAAATAAGTAATTAAACTTTAAAAAGAAAAATGCCTGGAAAAAATGCTTCTAACAAGGTGGTGGAGGAAGTTTTTATGCCTAACCAGGTGTTCAAAGGATGAAGACTGAGAGTTCTCCCCCACTGGCAACTGGAAGTTGAGTCACAGTTCTTTGACCCATTACACAGAGGCTAGATCTAAGCTCAGGGTGAAATCTGAGTACCATTCAAAAAAGAAATAAGGGGCAGTGGAGGCTATGAGCTATGTGTGTGTCAGTTTTGAGTCTTCAGCTACTTTTTACACCCAGGATATGATGAAAACCATTATGAAAATCAAATAAGTAAATATTATGTATCAAGGGCTTTCTATTTTTATTTATTCAGCCAACTCTCTATTGTATATTTAATATGTGTGAAATTACTGGAATAACAAAGAAGAAAGACATAAACTTTGCCTTCACATTGCTTACAGCCTAGATGACAAGCTTGGACATGTACTCAAAGAAACTATGGTGTAGAAAGAAATCAACACTGTGGGAACATTCAGAGGGCCAGAGGAAGGAAAGACTTTTCCCAGCAAAGGAGGAGCAAGACAAACTTCACTGAGAAAATTACAATCTAATTAGTTGTATATATAAAAAGTTAATGTCCTTTGGGAAGATAATATAAGATCCCTTTCAAGTTGTGGTGTTTTGTTTTTAATGAGTGATGTAATTATTGTTAGTATCACACTGCTGATAAAGAACTGACTATTGAGCAATATATTGTATAGGCCTTCGCTTCCCCACAACACACCACTTGCTAATAGTTAATTAAGTTACGAAACCATAAATTTAACAGAATGCATTACATTCTGAAGCGTTCACTGAAGACAACATTCTCCGCCTCTCCAAAATGTTTAAATTCTATGTTTATACATCTGTTGTGTGCTTTTGAGACAATGTAAACATGGAAAACTCTCAAAAATATGTTGCAAAATAGCATCACCAGGGCTTTGTTTGGGAAGTCATCCCTGAATGTGGTAAGTGACTTCAAATTCAATCCATATTACTCTGTGCAAATTAAAAGAGCCCTGTTCTTCCAGTTTAAAACCTGTGACTCTGCTTTCAAAGGAAATAATGACAACTCCAAGCCTTCTGCCTCTCTAACATTACATGAAAGAGTTTGGAGTTTTGTACTTATGTCCAAAGCAGAGCTCCTTCATTTGAAATGCTCTTTTGTTTTTGGGGTTTTTTTCCCCAAGTTTTATTTATTTATTTATTTATTTTTACTGAAATTATTTTATTTTATTTTTCTTTTATAGTTTATTGTCAAGTTGGTTTCCATATAACATCCAGTGCTCATCCCAATAAGTGCCCTCCTTGTAAAAGAAATCCTCAGGAGTTTTCAAAACTGACACTTCCATATCTTTGAAACTTAGAGCCACCAATTAAAAAAAATTAATCATGTTTATAGAGAGGGTAGGGCATCAATAGGAGTTAGTGGATAGAAATTTAGTATGGAAATCAAGAAATAAGAGTTTGAGTCTCAACTTCATCAGGACTGAGCCTTTTTTCTCTGAGCCTCAGTTTTTCCAGGTAAAATGAAGAAGGTAAAAATGAATTTTAAAGTCTCTTCTGACCATAAAGACTCTTTACAGTGCTGGAAAGTTAGTAACTTTGCCAGTTATGAATTGGCAAGAGGATTTTTCTGGAAATTATCGCTTGAACTGTGAGAGCTGAAACACATTTCCAACCATGAATTTGAGGGCGGACTTACTCGATCCCACTCCTTAGACTCTCTACCACTTGTTAATAACTCCATTACAGCATTGACCATATTGCATCTTGAGCAATGGGGTCTATCTTCCATGCTAGTGTGGAAGGTTTACAAGGTCACATACTATCTCTTATTCAATGTTTTTCAATGCCCAGCAGTGCATGACTCAGAATGAGTGTCCAATATATGCCCAAGTAGTGGAAGAAGAAATGAATTACTATGTCAAAGCAACTTAAAAAATAATTTAGTCATGATCTTGGTAACCCTCTTAATCTTGTAATTCTTTTAAGGTACTTACATGTTATTTTCTCATAAGAAGACTACTTTCATGACTCTGATGTCTGACACTCTAAGTATGTTGGATAAAAAGGAGGAACCCGCCAGGGCACTGCGAAAATTCTACAGAACGCTGTTTCCAGCATCTCCGAGCTGAGATTATCTTTCTGCAAGAGCACCTTTTACAAGTAAAGAGACTTCTGGCTAAAGATGGGGAAAATGAACACAAGCTTTTACTTTCATTCCTACTTGAAACACCAATAAAAGTACAATAAATATGTGTGTGTGTGTGTTTGTGAGAGAGAGAGAGAGAGAGAGAGAGAGAGAGACATCTATGAAGATGGAGCAAACATGAGACAAGATCACAACAACTTGAGAAATAGAAAACCAGCTAATGAAGATATAAAGGATTTAGCAGACCTAGAAAGCTGAATTCTAAGTCAGCCATGCAGAAAGACAGTAAGCAACCAAACTGAGACTACAGAATCTTCAAAAGTTCAGACATGGTATCACCGGTTTGTCGAGAAATAAGGTGAATGGGATGTGGGGTAAAATATCTAGTTCTGGTGAAGTTTGTTTTTAACAAGGAATTATAACCTCAAACCTTTTCCTAAACATTGGGCATCCAGACACCTGCCCTCTCCAATCCCCGTAGAAGACTGGAGATTTATTCTTTGTGGAAAATAAAACAGAAGCTCCCCATACAATGGGTAGAACCACGTGGAGAACTGGGAGATCAACTGGATATGTATATGCTGATTGCTGAGACCCACATAATTCCAGCAGCCACATCTTTGTCATCCAGTCAGGAGACAAAATCTTTGAGGAACTTGTAAGTGTTAAGAGGCAAATTAAAGAAATACTGATAAGAAATTAAAGAAGTACTTCCACAGTGAGAAGCCCACTGTGATTGCCCTACATTTGAGATCATTTCAATAAGCCCATCCATGTGCACAGAGCTTCCTTCCAGTCACCTTTTCAGCCCCCCCCCCAATCACACCAACTCTTAACTATGAAGAGGAAACCAAACTTTTTTTGATAAAAAGTCTCTAGCATGAAAGAGAAAATTTAAAGCAAGCAATTAAAAAAAAAAAAGAGCTAACTGGAAACAACGGCTATAGAAGGAGAGGAGAACTTCTTTAAAAGTTATCATTACTATCCTTAACAAAGTATTAGAAAATACTGCCTCAGTGAAACAAAGCAGCATAATATAAAATCAAGCATTCAAAGAAAAGCAACAAGGATCTTGGAACTAAAAGTCTGATATCAGAAATTTAAAAAATAATTAACAGAAAGATTAAAAGATAAAATTGAGTCTATCACCTGGAAAGTAGGGGAAAATGCAGAAGGGATGGAAAATAAAAGATAAAATATATAAAAAACAAAAACACAAAATAAGAAATTCAGGATATCAGTACATCAGTAATAAGATTTCCAAAAAGCTGAAATCAAACAATAACAAAGGAGGAGAATGAAAAGGGACAGAAGAGGAAATTACCCAGAAAAAATATATTCAGTAGTTTTCTGGATGTTAAGAATATGAACGTAAAGAAGCCTCCTAAGTGCCCAGCCTAATGGATAAATATTAAACAACAAGGCACATCTTCATAAATTTTCAGAACTCAGGGGTAAAGAATAGATCCTGTAAGTTTTCAAAGAGAAAAAAATCAGCCATGTTAAAAAAAATAAAGAATCAGAATGGCATCAGGCCAGAACAACAAAAGTGAAACAGGGAAAAGACATTATAGTGGTGCCATTTGATTCAGAAGGAAAATTATTTTCAAACTACATTTCTATACCTAATCAAATTATTATTCAAATATGAGGAAAGAATGAAGGTATTTTCAGATATTGTAAAGATATTTCAGATATTGCAAGTTTAACTACTATATATCTTTTTTTTTTCAGGGAGCCACTGGAAAATTTATTCCCCAAAAATAAGGGAGTGAAGAATACAGAGGATACAGGAGAACAAGAGATCTAAGCATAGAGATCTGTACAGATTGTCCACGGTGATGGAAAGGAAGATTCCAGAGTCAAACCCATGCACAGGGCATCAGAGGAAAAGAGCAGGTATAGAAGAATCAATTCAAAAAGTTCTGAGAGAGACCACTTCAAGAAGATGACCTTGATAGAATATCTGTATGACTGTGTGTCTTGAGACGCGATTCAGAACACTCTCAGAGACTTGTAGTTAAATAGTGAAAAGTATACTGACAACCGAGCAATCAAAAAACAAGACAGCTATCAATCACAGAAAAAAACCTAAAATCTTAAGTGGAAAGGAAGTTTATCTTGGTTAGTCATAAAAAGTATTTACAAGGTCATAATAATGTAACGACTAAATACTGACCTAACCAGGGGCACCTGGGTGGCTCAGTCGGTTAACCATCTGAATTCAGCTCAGCTCATGATCCCACGGTTTGTGGGTTCGAGCCCCACGTCGGGCTCTGTGTTGACAGCTAGCTCAGAGCCTGGAGCCTGTTTCAGATTCTGTGTCTCCCTCTCTCTCTGCTCCTCCCCTGATCATGTTGCCTCTCTCTCTCAGAAATAAATAAAAATTATTTTTAAAAAATTTTTAATAAATACTGATCTAACCAAAGTAATGAAGTAACAGCTTTGGAGAGATGGCGGGCCGAAAGGACACCTGTAGGGGTAAGAATGTGATCATGAAAAGAGACGGAAAGTTCATCTCCATCATGGGACATCAACAATAGATCTGAGAAATTGAGAGGCAGCAAGAATATTATGTTATGTAGAATATGAGGATAAATGTCAGAGTTGAAAGTGATTGCTTCTGGAGAGAAAAACATGTGGGAGGAGACAAGAAACTATCTTGGATAATATGCTTTCTAGAACTGTGACAAAAATACCAAGCAAAAACAAAAAGCAAAGGAAGAAATCGCCTCAAATTTTATTCATGAGGGACTGTCTTTATGACTCTCTTGTTCTAGAAACATTCTTAAAGGAATGAGTATCATAGGAGGTTGCAGTGTGTTCCCAACACCCTCACCGAGACATGATTCAACGGCCAGTCAAGATCAAAAGAGGTTGCTCAGAGAAAAGACAAGGCTGTCCTTGCCATCTGTCTAACGGCTCCTTATGGCTATTAGATGAAAATCATCTGCTGACCTTCAATTTCAAAATCTTGTTAATAAATCTTTCACCAGCCAGGATGAGACCTTCCCTATACAAGACGGTAGTCTAGATTTCAATCATTGATTATTGCTGTCCAGTTAGACAGGAAGGGCCTTCCTGGAATGGTTTGAAGACTTTGATCCAAAAGTGGTATCTTTGAGGGGTTACTGTATTTTACAGCTCTATGTTGAGTTACAACTAAAAGTTCAGACTGGAATATTATGCTTGGAATTCATTTAAATAATTAAGCAAACATGAATCCATCAGACTCAGCAAAAGCCATGGCTATGATTTTGTGCCAGAGGTTATAATGAGGCAGTTTTGAGATACTTAATTATCATAGCTATGTTTTGTTGAGTCCTTACTATATGTGAGGCAGTGTAGTAATCACTTGAATACGTTATCTCATTTAATCCTCAAAACAGTTCCTTTAATAGATACTGTTTTTATCTCCATTATATGGATGATAAAATCTACAGCTAGGGAGATTAGGAACCTAGTCCAATTTCTTCACCTAGGAAATGTACAGACAAAAATAAAAAACAGAATCTGGGTTCGGATACTGCTCTTTTTAATTTCCTTATCTTCCCTAAAGAAAAATAGCTAGAAAAACAAAATATGTCATTGAAAGAGTGATGGTAAGGTTGAAGTCAAACATATTTCTTACATGAGTCTTCATATATTAAGAGAGTAGGGGAGTTTGAAGAGTCTGATAGAACATAGTTGCAAAATACATGTATATTTTTACTTGTGTCATTTTTGCCCTATAATCATAATTCTGAGACTTGATCATAATTTATAGACCTTCAGGGTATGGTTTTTGAACCTGACACATTTCAAAATGAATCTCTGGACCTTTCTCCTAAATACCAATTTACAATTTGCAATGCAAACATTTCAGGGGATTGAGAGCACAAGGGAACAGAAGTGAAATTCACTGTTCCATTAGCTTAGGAAAGTGGCTCAGCATCAGAGATTGGCAAAAGTCATAGACTGAAATACTAGATCACAGTATCTTCCCTGGCCATGGCAGCGTGCTTAAAGGTATGCCTTGCTTTGTAAAGTGGATGTTTTCTTGAAAAGCAAGGGAGTAACTGAAGCTTTGCAAGGAGAATTATACTCTAAAAGCCCTGGGAATCTAATTTTTAAAGATAATTATATTAATTAATGTTTTTGAAATGCAAGTTATCATCACCTACATTATGTAATTTGTAACAGGCCTCCACAATTTCCTCTAATCTTTCATGATTCATCATTCACTGTATCCTGTCCCCAGACCTACCTGCTTCGTGAGCGTGGGGACTTTGTCTTGTCACTGCTATATTCAGTACAGTAACAGTATCCTGTAACATTATCCAGCATAACAACTATTTGCTAGATGAATGAATTAACTCACCACTTAATGTTTTCTAAGTTGTACCATATCATTGTGTATGCTATTCCATCAGTCTGGAATAGTTTTCCAATATTTCACTTCCGTCCCTTCTGCAAGACCAATCTCAAGTGCCAACTCCCCTGTCTGTATCCCCATGGATTATATTTCTATATCTGGTGTAACAGCAAAGGGTATAACCTTGTAATAATCATGGGTCCCTGTCCTATAACACCTAGCCAGAGCAATCCACACAGAAGATATGATATTAAGAGTAAACTTAAAATTTAGTCTAAATTTTCACATGCATTGCCAGCTGTCAGCTCTTCCCAGATTCCTGTTTGTGTCTACCTTCAAAAGTTCGTCTATGAGGTCTTTGTGAGGTCAGAAACAGACTTTTTTCCATTTTTTAAAAATGTTTATTTTTGAGAGAGAGAGAGAGTGTGTATGTGTGTGTATGCAGAAGTGGGGGAGGGGCAGAGAGAGAGAGGGAGACACAGAATCTGAAGCAGATTCCAGGCTCCGAGCTGTCAGCCCAGACAGGGGTTTGACACGGGGCTTGAACTCATGAACTGTGAGATCATGACCTGAGCTGAAGTCAGACGCTTAACTGACTGAGCCACCCAGGCTCCCCCTCCATTTTTAATCCCAATGTTCATGGCACAGAGAAATGGATAAATGGATACATCCAAACATAGATTATTTGTATACATGTATTATTTGTTTACATTATTAATAACAACTTTGTATTAACTAACTAACCAGTGTGATTATATTGGGGTGTTTTTCTAGACATAATCCCACTTACTCTTTTAAGCTATAGGTTTTCCTCATGAGAATGCTACACATGACCACTTATTCTGACATTCCTCTAATATGAGCAAAATACACATTTATTTCTATATTCAGTAATAAAGGACAAGAGAACTTTAGACTAGGCTGTCTACACAAGCTGAGGAAACGACTTCATTTTAGGTCAGACAATGGGGACAAATTAGTAAAATTCTGATCAATCAGATCAATGGATTAACCAATTGGCGTCACTACTCTTTAATTTTTATAGCATGATATAAACACTATGTCCTAAAAACTACAGCTTGGAACAGTGCCATACCACGTTGCATGGCATTCTGGTGGCTCCACCCAAAGAAAAATGAGTGGATGGGAATTAGGCAGGAGAAAGGAGAAAACCACTCAGGGCAGCAAGGTGAGCAGCCTAAAGAAGAGTGAGGAGGAATGGAACCAGTTCTAGATCCATCACAGCTCATGTCAAGGGAGGAGGAGGGGAATGACGGGGAAGGAAGGAATGTGTCATTAAGGGTAAGAAAGGCAGCAGCTTCCAGCATCAAGTAGGGATCCTGTCATGTATCAGGAGTGTCCATGTGGCATGAAGGACACCAAAAGCCGCACCTAGTTCTGTGGAACAAAGCTAACATAATAATTGGGAGTTTGAGAAAAGAATCCAGCCCCATGCAGGAACAGAGGAAGGAGTAAGCCTAAGGATCAAATAATAACCTCCACAGCAACAGCTGTTATTAGTGCCTACTCATTTTAGACTTGGTTCTTTATATATATTTTCTTTTTCTTTCCTTGTCCCATTAATTTTGAAAGAGCCATTGTACAAATGAGAAGGCAAAGACACAGAGATAGATTCTGCTCAAGGCATAGGTATTAACAAGTTGCTAGTTGTATGCCTGATTGCAAGTCTCTCTCTTTTTTTAATATTGATTTATTCTTGAGAGAGAGATAGAGAGGTAGAACATGAGCAGGGAAAGGTCAGAGAGAGAGGGAGATACAGAATCTGAAGCAGGCTCCAGGCTCTGAGCTGTCGGCACAGAGCCCGATGCGGGGCATAAACTCATGAACCACGAGATCATGACCTGGGCTGAAGTCGAACACTCAATGAACTGAGCCACCCAGGCGCCCCTGATTTCAAGTCTTATAATCTTTCTACCCTACCACTGAGCTTCCCAGATAAGCAGGACAGCTATTTGAGGTGAGATAAAAATAAAAAATGGAAGTTGTAACCTCATGCTTAGTTAAGCTGTTGGGTTAAGAAGTCAACAGAAGGCACACAAGAGCAGAGGGCTCTTTCTCATACCCACCTAATACCAGGCAGGAACTTCTAGTAATTTCCCAAGTCTGCTCTCACTGGGCCAGGGCTTGGGGGAGACTGACCCTACAGAGATCAGGCATCCTAAAACGTAATGAAATGTACACACTTAACATGCGTGTGCACAGTTGGGCTAGTTTTCAATAACAACAGAAGGTTAACTGATTTACCACACTAGAGCGAAATATCCCTGAGACATTCTGTAGGGGTTAAACTCACGGACAGAGGATGAAGCCAGTCTGCTGTGAGCTGGGCAAGTTACTTACAGTCTCTCCCTGTTTGTTTGGTTTTTCTTTTTTACTCCCTAAAATAGGAATAACAATAGTGCCTGACTCCCTGGATTGTTATTAGGATTAAATGAGTCAATATATGTAAAACACATATATTGTGTTTTACACATATATGGTACATAGCAAAAGCTACATTAACATTATTTCAAAAGGCAATTATCTCTTCAAAATTCCTTTCAATGTCTCACATGAACAAAGCATAAAACCACAAAGCATGGAGAGATCCACTTGAGTTCAGTTTGAGTATATTTGTTTAAGAGTGTATCACTGAGCCCAATACCTAATGTACCTATGTGTTATTAACAATAAAAACTTAGATATTGGTGAAAGTTTTGAAAATGGGGGAGGGGAGAACCCATTCATAATCTAATCAACATTACCCAAAGATTGCCACTTTTAGCAAATTTTACATTAAATCAGTACATATAACCACATCACTGTTTTTTATAATGATCATCATATCACAAATATTTTCTGTTTGTAACTCATGTTCAGAAACATGTTAATGATGTTATATTTCCACCTCATCACTATATTTCATTCTTTGTACATTCAAGAAATTCAGCTTATTAACCATGAAACTCTTAGCCTTTGGATAACTTTCATCTGGAAGTGAAAATGTACCTTCTATCTGAAATGATCTGTAGCCAATCAAACATCAGAAGAGATAGTTATTGGTTTTTTAATTGTCTGAAGACTGAAGGACTGAGAGCAATTATTTTTTAATGATATATTACTGCTGATTGAAGGCTACAAGAAAATCAAATCTCCTTCTATTATGTCAGTAAAACTCTCAGCACTTGGATTTCTTGGCATTATTCTGTTTGTCTTTCCTTGCTTTAGGGGTGAGGTGCTGGTTAGGTTGGGAGAAAGGAGAAAATATATCTACGAAATCAACTTCACATATGACTGATTTATAAACAAATCTTAATTGTAAAGAAGACACATGTGAGGGTAAAAAAAAAAAATCATAACATACAATCTGTTGAGCAAATGTCACTCAGATAGCCAAAGAAATAGGAGACCAAGGCACCAACCATAAATCCTTAAACAGAATTTATCTGCTGTAGTACCTTCCCAAATACCTCACAAATGCTGGTTCTGACAATCCCAGAGCTGAAATGCATCTTGCCTCGAATCCACCCTTGTTTCACAGATGAAGAAACAAGAACAGAGAAAGGAACTAACCAGCTCAAACTTGTATTAAAAGTTGGGGCAGGAATCAGGACTCAAATCCAAGACTTCAGACCCAAAGCCAGGGTCTTTGCCACCACAAGGCCCCCTGCAGCCCCTACCCGGGCCTGTATGTGGTTATAAACATGCAATCTACAAACGCCAACCAAGTAGCAACTGACCTCCTCATCCTACTCCTTTATCACTTGGAACCAAATTAATTGCTCAACTCAGTTATAGACCCAGCAATGTGAATCACCCAACTCACAGTATTGAAAAGCTAGCTCAGACCTACAGTGTGACCTTAAAAATTAATGTGGTAGTTATGACCACCCCGTTTTATTTTCCGTAGACGTCAAATCTAAAAAGCATCAAGTAAAGGAAGAATACGAAGTAGCTGAAAATGCAGTTTCTCTGTAATAAGAAAATAGAAATCAATAGGCAAATAGAGTTAAAAAATAAATAAATAAATAAAGGCTTAGGACACCGAGCCCAAGAGAGAAGGAAGAGAGGTTCCCCAGTTTCCACCATTGAATACAGGGGCTAGAACCTGAATCGAGGTTTCCTAGCATCTAGTCCAATAGTAGTTTTGCTGTGTTTTTTTTAATCAAAGTACTTGATTGATTGGTTGTGTCAAGATAGTTAATATACTATAATATTAGTGTCAGGTGTGCAACACAGTGATTCATCGCTTACATACAACACTCAGTGCTCATCACAAGTGCCCTCCTGAATCCCCCCCCACCTATTTAACCCATTCCCTGCTCACCTCCCTCCATCAACCCCCAGTTTGTTCTCCGTCGTGAAGAGTCTGTTTCATGGCTTTAGTTTTATTTCATCCGACGTGAAGAATGTTTTCCGTACCTCAGTGAACCATACCAGTTTGCAACCCCACTACTGTGCACGCTCCAGTTTGAAAACTTCAACCTTAGAGAATCTGAACACACACTACATAATCAATATATACTGCTTATTAAATAAATCAACCAACTGTCTTGTTTTAAAATTGCTTTGCTTCTCTCCCTTGACTCAGTATTATTCAGGGTTTTGCTCTATGAGCATTATCACTTGGCTTCTTTACGCTGATGTCAATGCAAAGTCCACAGGTAAAAAGTACCTGTGTCATCTCCTTTTAAATCATTTGTAGACATGCAACTAAAGTGTGATTTACGTGGTAACCTTTCTCTTGACACATAGCAAATATTTCTCCTTTAAATCCCAGAAGAGAAAAAGAAGAAAGTCAAATTCAATTTTAAATAGAACTAGAAATGTTAAAAAATATTTTGAAATGAAAGAAGTGCCTTAGGAGAACACTGCTTGAATAATTTAATTTTAAACTTTCCAGATTTTAACAATGAGAATGATTATGTCATTTTTTTTTTTGAAGCCAGAAACATACCTAGGTTTTTGGTTTCTGAAACATTGAAAAAGAATGTCCCAATTTGCCCTGTGTTGAGGTTTGCTCGACCTGTTTGAATGTTATCAGGATTTGAGGATTCAAGAAAAACCATTTCATACGGGTGATAAATGTAAGAATGAATGGGGTAGGAAGAGATGGACACATTATTGGCAGATTGGCATTGCTGCTTCCTCTTACCTTCTCGTTAAGGGAATCTGATATGTTTAGGTATCTTCTGAATGGCTCGTAAAAGCTTCTGAGTTTGATTTTTTGCAGTCCAGTCCCTTTGGGCTGCTTCTCAGGCTAATGGCAGTCCACAATGAGGAGAGAGCGTCAAAACCCTAACCACAAAATAGCAGCTGCCTTTCCTTCTTTTGCAGAGTTTAAAGCCCACTTTCAATTATCTGCGTTCTCTGAATCACCAGTGATTAGGTTTGTTTCAGTTAGGAAGCCAGTATATGATTTGTAAAGAAGGGGAAAAGGAAAAGGATCTGTGGAAGAGCAACAGGTGGGACTTCTTCCACGGTACAGCCAGTTTATCACAGGAGCAAACCCATGGCCTCCTCTGGGGTGGGAGTCCCACATTCCCAAAGACAAAGACACAGAGATTGTTTGAAAAACTAACTGGAGAGAAGAGCAAACTAAAATTAGAACTATAGACACAGATCCTCGAAAAAAATCCACCATGTTCTGAGCGCAAAGATGCTAATGCAGAGATGAAGATATTGGGGGAAGCGATGTGCCTTAGCCTCAGACGCTCACCATCTATTGACCTATTTTCTATCCCAAACCTATGGTACAGGAATTAGGTCTCTTGTCTATGTGTCCCTCTCTTAACACTAAAGATAACAAGAGTCAAGATCCAGGCGGTGGGAGTCCTGTAGTGTTCCTGATAAGTGACTCAGGTATACGTTATATTTTCATATTAACCACCCACCATGGCTTATCTATTGATTCATAGTTGAGAATGCACAACCTAACCATCTGAGGTGCTTCTTAAATATCCCAGTACCGTGTACCGTGCATACCCAATGATTCTGATGCACACCCCTGATGGAGAATGCTATTAGTCATCAGATTTTAGTCTGTATTTTAAACCCATTCAAGGTGTAATACTCACCCAAATCTATCTCCATCCCAAAACCCACAGGATGTTATATAACTGCCTCACAACTAAGTCCTAGCAAAATAGATGCAAATTCAGGTGTTCAAGGAGGTACTATAGAAATGTAGAATAAGCACAAAAGAAATCCCTGTTAGTAAATTAAAGCCTTTGCAGAAATCAACGGGGATGATTTGTTGTGTATCTATGTGACGTACTTGCTGCTAAAACTACAATGGATAGCGAGGGACCAATTCCTTCCCTCCAGGATCTCACATTCTAGGGAAAAGACAAACACATCTAATAATAACAAAGGACTATGGATGATTCTAAAGAACTCTACATGCTTTATTGGTGTGACTTTAATTTCATAATCATGATATTATAGTGCGGGGTTTGGGGTGGGCACAATTCTTATTTTACAGAGAAACAAAGATGAGTTGCCTAAGTCACTTAGTCTTTCTGAGCCTGTTTTTGTTATCTATAAAATGAAGTTAAAATTCCTAATCACAGGGTTTGAAGGGAGATGATATGTATTAAAAGCCCTGTGAAAGAATACCAAGTGTCTCATGAATGTTATTTATGGCTGTTAAAATATGACAAGTCAAAAAATCCAATTTATCACTATTGGTCCATTTAATGGGTACAAAATAGCATACCTAATAGGGTCAGTACTTCAAAAGCTTAAAGGCATACAGAGGGGCACCTGGGTGGCTCAGTTGGTTAAACATCCGACTTGGGTTCAGGTCATGATCTCGCAGTCCGTGGGTTCGAGCCCCGCATCAGGCTCTGTGCTGACAGCTCAGAGCCTGGAGCCTGTTTCAGATTCTGTGTCTCCCTCTCTCTCTGCCCCTCCCCAGCTCATGCTCTGTCTCTCTCTGTCTCAAAAATTTAAAACAGTTAAAAAAAAAAATTTAAGGCATACAGAGCCAGAGATAAGGGGACGGCCCCATTACCCACCTCCAGACTCATTCCTCATGCTAACAAACCTCACATTAAGCACCTAAATCAGACAATAGGTTACTGGCAAGGTAGCTAGTCAGGCAGAACCGCTTTTAGAATAGATATTTAACTTGAGTTCAGATGTTTTCCCCACACAGTAATTTTGTTTAGATAAACCCAAAAGGAACAAATGGTAGGCACTACTACTGTGGAATGTTAAGTGTCCCTATAGAGGCCATTAATCACTGTAAGACTTTATATTCTAGCCTCTGGGCAACCACTAGAACTCTGAAAAATGAATAAGGAAAAGACATACGAGGTTGGAAATCAATAGCCTTGAGCCTATTCATGTATCTCTAGAAAGGAAGCTTCTAGAGGGCAAGTCAATGCCCTATTTATATCCCCAGCACCTAAGTAAACATTTTGAATTCAATGAGCTGAACTCCCTTTAAAATTTAACACTCATATGAGACTCAGAGAGAGAAATGGTTTACCCAAGGTTACCTATTAGAGCTGCGGTAGTAACAGGGAACTCATGCCCAATGCGTATTCTATTGTTCTGTTTTTTACTGCATTATACTTTACTTATCCCACCACAATGGCCTCAGACCTCAGAGTTTGGGATTTTTTTTTTTAAGCACAAAATAGCTTTTCTTAAAATCACTTCCCAGATCTGCTATTCTAGTTACTACATACACATTTTCTTTCTCTCCTGCAGAGTGAACCGCTCTGGCTTCAGAGAAATGACTGTTCTATGCCTTAACTATATTGGTTCATGCCCCTGGTTCAACTCTAATGGTTGATGTGAAACCCAGAGCAGAGTTGAATCTTCACTGGGAATACATGTGCAGTTCTCTACAGAGAAAGCAGGTCAGGTTACTGCCTTCTATGTTCTGGAATCAAAATGATGTTTCTGGTAACCAAACATCTTTCACCTCTCCTGATTTACTATCTACTGGATTGGCAGATGAGCTTGGCATGGTAAACTAAGTCAGGCCCTTCAAGTCAACATATGTAACCAGAGCCCCTGCTATGGTAAAGAAAAACGTTTTATCAGAAGTGGGTATCTGGGTAGCTGCAGGAGTGTTAGAGGTTCAGATGATGCCCGCAGGAAGGTTAATCTATTAGTGGAGACATGAGAAGGAGATCTTTAAGATTAGGGATTGCATCTTAATTTTCTTTTACAGCCTCAGAAACAGGCACATTGAGAATATAGCAGCTATTCAATAAAACTCGTTTAAAGAACACAAAGATTACAATGTTGATTGTAGGAAATGCATTATGTGGGGGACAAACAATCCTTAGGTCACATAAAGTATGCCAACAAAATACCAATTAGATGCGAGGGAGTTCAGGGAAGATTTTATGGAGTGAGGGGCACATCAAATAAATCTCAAAGGAGTTAAACAGGGCCATAGGTCTAAGGGAAGAGGTTGAGGCAATATTCACTCTAAGAAATACCTTGATTTAAGCAGTCTAATATCACACCACCCTGGTTTAATACCAGGACATTGTCAGAAGCTCAGAATGGACCTACAGAATAAATGTTTAAAGACAATCAGGGGTTGAAAGTTAAATGGCTTGAGGAAGAGCAGAGGGGGTATTTAAAAGTGAGTCCATTTTCTGATCTAACCGTAAAACAAGCAATTTCTTTTGCATCTCATTCCCATTCTTTCCGAAAGCAATCAAAAGACCTATAACATGACCACATATCCAGGAGCCTCCGTGCTGATTAGAGGATATCACATCCTCTGTACGGAGGTGGCAGTCTTAGATGCAATCGGTTCCCTAAGATCTAGACCAGTGCTTCTCCCACTTTAATGTGCATGCGAATGACCAGCGGATTTTACTGAAATGCATATTTGGTTCAGTAAGTCTAGGGTAGGGCCTGGGGCTATGCATTTCTAACAAGTTCCCAGATGATGTTAATGCCTCTTGTCTATGGGCCATACCTTGAGTAGCAAGGACCTAGACTGGCGGTTAATTCTGGCTAGCTATTGGCATCACTGTGGAGCTTTTCTAACATATCTACCTTCCATCCCAGAACCAATTAAATCAGAATGTCTAGAGGTGTGCCCTAAGCATCTTTATGCTTTAAATGCTCCACAGGTGTTTCTAATATGCCAGCCTGAGGTTTAGAACCTAACTAGACAAAGAGAAGGTGTGATGCAGGCAGAAAAGGGGGAAAAGAAGATGAGAGAGAGAGACAGAGAACCTCTTTCCTCACTCTAAATCAATGCTTCTCAAACTTTAATGTGCATGCACATTACCTGGGGATGTTGTTAAAAATTTGATTCTGGTCCAGGATGCCTAGAATAAAAATCCAGATTCTGCAGTTCTAAAAAGCTAGTCTTCAAATCACATGGTGATTATCAAGAATCTAAATGAGTGCTGCCTAAACATTGCTGCACCTAGCATCTTTCAAAAAATACCTGTGCCTCTCTTACACTTCAACATTCTGATGGCAGTGGTATGGGTTTGGCCAGGTACGAGGGTGTTTAAAAAGCATACCAGATGATTCTAACGTGCAGCAAAGTTTGTGAACCACAGCAAGGCACAAATTCTGTCAAAGCCGGTCACACTGTGCACCAACCGAAATCTTTGAGGCAATATTAATTATCATGGTGCATAAAAATCACTGAAATTAGACCATGACTGATTGCTAGGTCAATCGATTTCTTTTCCTCTCCTCCTTACCCTGGATGATAGGAAGTGATGCAAAGCAATAAGGAAGAAAAGAAATGTTTATCCTATTTGTAAACTGATGTTCTGCTGCAGACTCTAGACAGTGTTCTGAGGAAGGTTGTCAAATGCTGGCAACAAGAGTCAAGATTAATTGGGCCGTTAGATTTTTTTTCTGGAATGAAGAACTCTTGAACCCTCAACTGAATCATGCAATAACACTCTTTGAATCTATGTTAAAAGAGTTTCTAATAGAAAACAAAATTATATGTACTTACATTTGAGAATGTCTTCCTAGAATTAGATTTAAATCCGCTGAGGGAGGAAGTTTGCGCATGAGAGCATAAAGTATGAATTCTCACCAATGAGAATGAGATCTGGATATACTTCTTTTAATGTACTCTTTTTTACTCTTCTATAATAAAAATTTCAAGTCAGCTACCATTGTTAGCTGTGCCATTTGCCTCAACTTAGAAAGTGAGGCTAATGTGTAAGTAATTAGCCATTCTTAACAAGATCCCTACCTGGCAATTTTGTTATTTTTAAAGGAAGTCTAAGAACTAAATGCAAAAGGACTTTCAATGTGTCTTTTGCCTGAGGTAATTATGATACCACTGCAAAATGACCACAATAAAGGCAAAATTCTTTACTGTCTTTGGGTCAGGGCTGTGAATCATGACTGTATCACTGCAGTGTGTATTGGCATACAACTTCTGGCCTGATTCTTCTCAGATAAATTTCTGAGACTCTTTCTCCATTCCAAATTCCCCAGACTGGCAGTACTTAATAGCTAGAACACTACTGTTATCAACCTGAGATATAAACCACCTGGAACTTTGAGTGACATGTAGCATATTTTATGGGCAAAGAAAGGAAATAAAAAAACAATTGCTAGGAAATACATCTTCTGTATATGATGGATCAAGAATTAGTGTATAAATTGGAAGCAAAAGTGTTACTCAGAACCCTTGCCAAATAACAAAGTTTAATAACCAAATAGCAGGTGTCATCTAAGTGCAAAAAAACTGCTTTAGACTAAAATGAGACTCTGTTGTTAACTTAAGTTCCATGAATAATCAACTAGAATATCACAGATCTCTAGGAGTTAAAACTGGCTTCTCATTTAAAAACGGGTTACACAAGAGTTAATAAATATATGTCTCACCTATGTAAGAGATATGGAGTCTCCCATGTACGTACATCATTATTGATCATAGAAATGCCCATCAGCAAACCATAAGGATAATTTGCCTAATTTGAAAATTGCCAACTCGTCTATATCCATGTTAATTCAGTTCTTTTCATACTGTAAACACTCTTCTAGGTTCAAATACTTAACTCTTCTAATTAAATGCTTAAAATACTTTACTGAACATACACCTGCTATCTTTCGACACTCTGTCTTTACTAACCAGCTCAGAAATAGGTAACCCCCACCATTCCCCGATCTGAGCACATTGCCACGATGACTGACATTCCGGGTTTAAAAATAAAACCTTGTTTCAAATATAGCTTCTCGAGTTCTGGGTAATGAATATAGTTTCATAAAAGTTGACATCATTTCTTCTGATTTCACCAGAATTAAATGCATCCAATATTCCAACTGGATATCTGTCCACATCACTCAAGGTTCTTGCAACCTGGTGGGTGTTTTAAGGGGGAGGAGGAGGAGGAGGAAGAGGAGGAGGAGAAGGAGGAGGAGGAAGGGGTGAGGAGGAGGAGAAGGAAGAAACCTGCATAGATGGAGTTAAACCCGAAGGATAATCAGCCTTACAATTGTAATGGTCATTTTGTTTGTTAAATATGGCATCACAAGTTGATTTTTATAGTTCATTTACCAGTTTGTATGTGTATAGTACGCAGATTTGCTTATGAGGAGAATATTAATATATACATGTCCAGAACTAGTAAATGCATCACGCTGGGAGCCAAGCAGTACTCTGATACACTGTTCTCCTTAGAGGTCAGTTCTAACGCACACTGTTTCAAATAGACCCAATTTCTCTGCTGATATATATTCAAAATGCAGGAGGATGTGGTCATACACGCCCAGAAATACCATCTTTATGGGGTGGGGGTGAAGAAATCCAAACATTTTTTAATAGCAATGCATTACTGTATATCAGATACAAACATGCCTGTCAGCAATCCTAAAGCAAAGGAAATATATTTATTTGAGCCCATCCATTCTACAGANAGCAACTGATGGAGTATTAAACACTGTCTTCCAAGCTGTGGGAGTTAAAAAGAAGTCGCCTTCCTGCTACACTCCCCTGGTGCTGCAACGGACATAGCATCTCCTCCTATCGACCTAGTATGATGCTCGCTCCCCGAGCACTGCAGTCCCCTCGCTGAGGACTGCCCTGGCCACACGCACATGCAGCGGGAAGTCCCCCGATGGGGACAACCACATACCTTTGCTCTCCATTTCGGTCCCTTTCGAGTGCTGGAAGTTCAATGGAAGTTGGCCGGAAGATGTGGGCCCGCTTCAGATTCCCAAATCTGGGAAGCCAATCTGATGATTTCGCCCGTACTTCCTTCCTTCCCCTCAGGCTTCCTGAAAGATGGGATTTCTTAAACCTTGAAGCTGCAATCAGGCACCAAAGGACACTTAGCAGCAGCAGATTGCCTCTACAGGGGATGGGTTGCGACGCGTATCTGGTATTGAATTGCATGCATGGTGCCCNAATTTTTTCTCTTTTTTTTTTTTTTTTTTTTTCCTGGGTCTGGAAGCGGAGAGCTGGAGCTGTCCTCCGAGCGTGGTGCTGCAGGTGTAGTGACAGATCATCCCACTTCGCTCTCTGGATGTACAGCAGATTTGCATGGGCGCTGGCACGCATGCGCAGGGCGTCCCCCCTCCCCTTTTCACCGCCTCCCGCTCCCCCGCCCCCCTTCGCCGCTCTCCCCAATACGGTCCTCAGTTATCCCAGCTGAGGAGCTGTAGCATTCGGTCACTGGGAAGCGCTGCTAAAAATAAACGCCGGACCGGATTTTCCTTTGCTAACTAGAAAATGGATTGGATTGGGATCGTTCATCAGTTGCTTACGATTTTCCAGGATGGATTACGGAAGCCTTAGAGGAGGCTAGGGTCTCTGAGCTGGGTATGGCTTTATTCAGAAGCAGAAGGGAGAGAAGAGGAGATTTATGAATCCTATTTAGCAGTCACAATTTGGGGTTCTCTTCCTAGTTGCTGCAGTAACTTTCTAGATGTATGCTTCCCCTTCCTCTACCCACTTCCCCTGACTTTATATTTCTCTTTGCATTCTCCTGTTTGTTTTTGTTTTGTTTGGGGATGAGATGGGTGTCATCCCTGAAACTACAAAAGGTTAATATTCTCCCGCTTCTCTGCTACTCAGACTCGGAGTTTGCTTGCTTCCCCAAGATCTCTTTGGCCTTCACCTCAAAACTGTTCCATCAACAGGCTCCAGCACTTCTAAAGTTCTCCCATCAAAGCCACTGAGGACGTTGTGAGGTGTTCTTTTTAGCTTCTTTTCAACAATCTAGCCAGGGGCAAAGTCCGCAAAGGTGGGGAGTGATCACGCACTTTAACACTGTACCCATAATCATTTTTATAAAAGTGCAGAGGAAGAGTGTTTTTCTATGAGGTTCTAGGGAAGGTTGCAAAGCCAGCATCCCTTGAAGCACTACTTGCCTAACAAAATATTTATTAAAGCAAAATGTTTAATAGGACAAAAGTATGTACTTATTATCTGGTTTTTTTTCCAATAGTCTAAATTCTCCTGAGAAAATACTCTCTCCTTACGAATAAGTCTAATTTTCAGGCATAAAAAAGATTCTAGAACACTCTGTTATCTGGAGTGGTTAAAGAGAGAGATGTGCAGATTAATCACACACTCCAGGTTACACAAAGATCCCTCCACGGTAGACTTCTAATCCCAATTATCAAACCATTGAAATAGAGTAAAATGACTCCCAACAAGAAACCTGAGGCCGACTATAATTCAGTCTCCTTCTGGTGACTCAGAAAGCATCCTGGGATTTTCCAATGCCTTAAGGCCATGATTACAAATATTAATCATGAGGGTTCAGCCAAACATGGACATTTATTAGAGGAGGACTCTGGCTGAATTGCTGTGGCTCAGCAAAGCCTGCCTCCATTCAGCACTGGGGAATTAAAACACTCAAGTATGGAATTGCAGAGGCCACAGCCTAGGGTCTACCAACGTTTAGGCTGTTCCATTGCATACCCAAGTAAATATTTGGAAAAATCACAAATTTTGGGGTTTCTTTAAAATTTGATGGGTTTAGGAAGTAGAATAAGGGTGAGAGTAGAGTTGTCGCTTAGGAACAATTACCTATTTCATTGGGATAAATGATTTCTGCCCCTAACACTGTACCCATTACATGTTCTTTCCCTCCCAAAAGTTTCAGGAAAGAAGATACTATTAGAACCATCTATAGACACCCTTAATATTTGCCATTTTACAAATGGAGGGATAGGAAGAGTACTTGACTCGATAAGAGACATGCAGCAGGGCAGACCCAGGCTCAGAACCCCATGGCCCTGCCCACCTAGCCATCTACTCCAAGATGACTTTTTATATAGTCACCTCCTCATGATCTACAGTGAATGGCAATAGGGAGAACCTCCGACTCCATGAATTTTCATTATTTTCATTCAGAGTTTTTCAAACCCAGATGCTTTATTAAGTGGAAAATAAGTAAATTTCATGGGAAGTCAAAAATCAAAATGAAAAATGAAAAATTCTAGACATTTTTATTATCTGAACCCAAACTACCTTCCAGGTCTTCTCCACGCTTAACACGTAGACAGCATTTGTCATTATCTTAAGCAAACCTCAAGATTTTCCCTTTCCATACTTCTACTTACATAGTCATCCTTATAATATCTTCACCTCCTTACACCAATAACACAAATGTATACATATGCAAATCTTTTATTTTCCTCAAGATTCAACTATACTTCCATCTCCCTCCCACAGTCTTCCTGAACCTTTCAATCTGAAAATGTTCTCTGTTAGAAACAACAATGTTGGTGTATCTTTACCTGTCTTAGATCACTTATTACTTTCTAGTTTGTGTTATAATTATTTATCTCCGTATCTCATTCCTCTTCTCCATCCTTACTAAAAAATAGGCTCCTGACTCATTTTGGTAGTGTATGGTGTCTTGAATATAGGAAATACCAATAAATGTTTTATGAATTAACAGTATGTAGTGTACATGTGTTTGTGGGCACTATGGGCACTATGATAACAAATAATGATGATAATAATATTGAGCTAGCATTACTAAAAGCTTTTTATATGCCAGACACTATAATAAGAACTCCAAAAGTTTTAATTAATTTTATCTTTGTAAAATTCTATGAGGCTAGTACTATTCTTATCTCTGTTTTTAAAATGAGCAACCACAGGTACAGCAAGGTTAAAGTATGAATAAAACATGATCTCTGCCCTACAGAAGCATAAAGGTGATAGAGACATAAATGATTTTAAAAGATACCATAATGTATAAAGTAGAGATTACCACAAGGTGTAATGGGAGCACAGAAGAGGTTGGGCAGTTAACTAGCCCATAGGTTTTATAAATAAGAGGTTAGAAGCCCTCAAATTGCTCGCCTTAAAAAAAAAAGGAAGGAAGGCCTCTCGCCTCTCTCCCCAATACACACACAAAGTGGGAAAGGATTTAAAGACAGAAGGGCTTCTTGAAAGTGTTAATAAGAAATTATTTGACCTAGTTAAAATGAACCTTCTTGATGATAAACTTGGTAAAGGGGAAATATACTAACTTGCTGGTAACTTGCTATTTAAAAATGCCAAGAATTGGGTGGAATGACCCTAATATTGGGGTGCCCCATTTCATCTTCAAAAACTGTCCTTGTTTGGACAATAATATGGCCATACTACTACTATTACACCATTGAATGAGAGTAGCACCACCAATATTGACATTCCAGCCTAATTCTGATTAACCCATGTAATTGATTGGCTAGGTAGGCATATTCAGATTCTCTAGCTTTGGTTCTTACTAGAATGTACAGAAACAATACAAATGATTGGGTTAATTCACAACAGTGTACTACGTTGCAATTAACAATTTAAATTAGAGCCTTGCTAATATGTCAAATCAATTACCAGTCCACATGGAATTTTTCTCCAATATATTCATTATGTCTCCCAAATATTCATATTCATTATATCCAGAGCACTGGATATAAATTGAGAAGAATTTGTGACTCCTTTTGGTGCCCCGCTATTTTCTAACTATTCATCTTTTATAACTGATGACCCATTATGCAAAATAATGATTGACCATTTAGAACTCTCTTTGGTTGACAATACTAAAGTCCACTCACCTTCAGAAATGAGTGTTCGCTGTAAAATAGTCAAAGTCTCTCCTGAGGGCATCAGTTTCAAAACTGTCACCAGAGTGTAAGCTGCACAAGGACAAAGGCTATGTCCATCTGTTCAATGTTGTGTCTCCAGCATCTAGAAAAGTGTGTGGAACATAGAAGGTTTTATTTAATAGTTGATAAGTATGTGAATAAAATAAACCTTTTATTTCCCCACAGCCACAAAGCCAGTTTACTTGGCAAATGAAAGGCATCAATCAGCAAACCTGATGGCATAAACAGGATTGTAAATGACCTGATGAGGCAGCAAGATTATCACAAGGCAGCTAACAAATGTGCTCAGTGTTTAGTCTTGGGCAAAGACTATAAATAATTAGGCCTAGGTTCAAGTATCTCTTAGGCAGGCAAATAGGAGGGCTATACCTTCACAAAGAGCCTAGGAGACTGAAAGAAATTAGTTATAAAAGAAGGAAAAATAAAGCTCATGACAAAAATTTCAAGGGACAAAAAAAAAGCCAATGAGTCAACATGCCTAAGCCATGTGAGAATAACAATGCTATAAAGATTAGGTGGCATCCCTCTGAGAGCAAACATATCTTGATTACCTACTATGTGTGAGGTTTCCATTCTCTTTCTTGAGTGAAGATGAAATAAAAGGCTTCCTGAGAAGAAAATGGTAAGTGATAAAGTTTCAATAGAAATAATTCTGTCTGCAGATACATAACGGGGGTAAAGAACAGTCTATGAATGATGGGAAAAGGCAGAAGAGAATGCAGGTCATCTGGGGTATATTTTGCCAAGGAATCACCCATTCACATGCTTCAACAGTGATTTCTCTAGAGATTCTCTAGAGTCTATAGAGACCTGCAGAACGGTGAAGCAGAGTAATGACGCATGGGTAAGGCATCTGGAAGCCAACTGACAAACACTTTTGACATTTCTTGTTAAAGACTTTGTCCACTTGACAATATTAGAGATTTATAGACAAGCTATCATCTGACAATTTCAAGGCCCACCTGTTACATTGGCATAATGCCCACTTAAAAAGGGATGTGCCAATCTCATGAATGTTTACGTCCCCAATTATACACAGGTTGAAATGATCAGTCCAAACAGAATATTGGGAAACACTGATCAACTGATTACCTCTTTTCACTCTAGGCATAAGAAATCACATGGCAAAAGACATTCAAAATTAACTTCTTAAATCTAGTTGGGATCATTATAAAGACCAACCCAATCCTTGAGTTCCAGTGATAAGAGCAGACCAAAATACGGCAAGCTTTAGTCTCAAAATGCACCATAAAAATGTTGCCTCAAAGGTATGTAATCATTTGTAACAAAGCCATTTCTTTAGCCTATGCCCTCCCTCAAATTCCAAATACATGAATGCTCAATATTTTTTTTCTGGTAAAAATAGCACATGAATACGTAGTCCTAAAAAGTACACCAATATAGCCAAAGTCTGTCATTAATTCATTAAGTAAACATTTTGAGAACCTACTATATGCCGGGTTCTACCCTCAGTGTTAGGGGATACCACTAGTCTGTTTGTATTACAGTGTTGACATTGTAGTTTCACAACTGGAAGATATTTCATAAATCCTGTAGTCCAAACATCCATTACACAAAAGTGAAAAGTGAGTTGAGGCCCACAGTGGGAGAAAACAACTCTCCCCAAGCCAAGTGGCAAGCTACCCCCAAAATTAGATGTAAAATCTTCTGGTGCCCCATTTCATTACAGCTTTTTCCATAATGGTAGGTACATGTGTGCACGTTCTTTGGTTGGAGAACTTGTCCTGGGTGTATTAATCTGCAAACTATTATTTCAGAGCTCTATTCATTACCTTCATAAACACAACCAGAAGTTCTTGGTGAAGGGCTAGACCATGTTCACTATACTAAATGCGTGGTGAACAATGAACAACCTCCATCACGTGCTCTACATGATGCCTGATAGATGTGGCACAAGTGTATCATTTGTGTGATGACTAATAACAAATATTTCTTTCATTACCAATGTTCTTACCTGGTGAAAGCCTTTCTGGTTTATGTTTATATTCAAATCCCAATTCACTTAGCAGCTGTGGCTACCCAAACAAAGTAAAATGCAGAAATAAAGCAATTGGTCACGATAGGAGTGCCAAAAAATTTGCTATTAGAAAGAAGAAAAAAAGATTAATAAGTAATGTCAGCCAACTGAAATTAAGTAACAGCAAAAGACTACAATAGCACAATGGATCCCAAGGGTATTAGCCCTTGGGGCTAATAGGTTAAAGGTTCATGACCTTTAACGGGGACTTAAAGGTTCATGACCAATGGCTAATAATACGGACATTCTACAGTTTACAAAAGAAAGAAAGAAAGAAAGAAAGAAAGAAAGAAAGAAAGAAAGAAAGAAAGAAAGAAAGAAAGAAAGAAAGAAAGAGAAAGAAAGAAAGGGAAAGGAAGAAAGAAAGAAAGAAGATAAAGACAATGGATTTTTATATTTTCCATCTTTAAAATTTTTTTTCCATAATTTTACACACTATGTGTTTGGTTTAGTTTGGTTTTTACCTCTTTAATCATTTTATCCCACTGAGATGATTCTACTGAATTAGATGTTAAGAAAGCAAAGATGAGAGCTGTAGTTAGAGGTGGAACCTACCAGCTGCTCTGCACAGAGGGTCTCTTAAATACTAAATTTCTAGGCCATGAAGTTTTAAGACCGTGATGCCGCTGATGTTCCTAGGCCCTGTCTCGGTTACTTAAAGTCTATCTCTATTTAAAACATCTGTTGCTTTTCATTTGATTTTAAAGGTATGCCTATATATTATGACTGGCAAACCTTTCAATCAGCCTGCCCAATCTCTTCCAGATTCATTGAATACGCATTTTTCCCTTCTCTCTTGAGAACTGCAAGGTATACATAATTAATAATTCATAGCCGTTATAAGGAGGATATTGGAAAGGGCTGAGACTTAATCCTGGTTTCTTTCTCTGTAAAAGAAAAGGGTTGAATAATACAATCTGTGAGGCCCCATCCAACCCCCTACTCTGGTGGGCTCTGTGTGTGGACCATGGCATCAGTCCCCGTTAAAAAGCATGTGAACCCTTGGCCATCTCCCAGAGGTGGCCACATTCCTTTTAGCATTGCTGTTGGAATCCAAAGGGCCTCTAGGGTTCCTCTAGCCCAACTCCTTCAGTTTATATATGAGAAACAGCCCCACAGAGGTGAAAACTCTTAGATCTGAATTTGGAACTGCTTGAATCCAAAGTCAGTCCTTTTCACTACTATCTCACTACCACCTGATATTCATTATGTTGATGAAATATGAACTACTTGAGTACTAACCAGAGAATAGATGGAAGAGAAGAAAGAGTAATCCACTAGGCCCCACTAATGTCATTCAACCATTCACTTAGGAGTTAAAAATCCCGTCAAAATAGTCTCCTTCTACCTGCCCACTGCCCCTTTCTTCCCTCTATCTTTTTAATTGTTTCTTTCTTTATCACCCCCTACAAGTGTATGATGGAGGGCTGTAATAAAAAAATGATAAATTCAATTTCATAGAGCTACAGGATTGGATGGAAACTTTGGGCTCACTCTTTCTCAGCTTTGGAAGCTTACTTATTCCTCAAAATCCAGGGGAAACTTTTCTTGAGGAACTGTCGTTCAATCTTCATAGTATTTTCAGTATTCCTCACTCATGCACTCATGCCTGGCATTTATATGTATGTTTGTCTATAAAGTAGAGTATTCCTATCATATAACATATAGCCCAGTACATTGTAGGCATAGAATGATCATATTCTGAATTTATTGATGAGTCAGTGAATGAGTGACTAAGTGAATGAAGGTTCAGATTGTTCCTGGGACTTTCTTTTTTTTTAATGTTTACATATTTTTGAGAGAGAGAAAGAGAGAGAGAGAGAGAGAGAGAGAGAGAGAGAGAGAGAGAGAGAGAGAATGAGTGGGGGAGGGGCAGAAAGAGAGGAAGACACAGAATCCAAAGCAGGCTCCAGGCTCTGAGCTGTCAGCACAGATGCTGACACAGGGCTCAAACTCACCAGCCATGAGATCGTGACCTGAGCCAAAGTTGGACACTTATCTGGCTGAGCCCCCCAGGTGCTCAGGACTTCTCAGTGTTTCCCATCAACCTACTCTATTCTTTTTCTTTTCTCTCTAAATCTTCAGTTTGTAGAAACAAAGGTTTCCACTTCTGTCTTCTTAAACTTGACCTTTCTTCAATCTTTATTTCTTCTACTTCTGGTCTTGGGATTTCCCATCTCCCCAGCTGCCCTCTTTTACCCCA
This sequence comes from Crocuta crocuta, assembly GCF_008692635.1. Lineage (NCBI taxonomy): Eukaryota > Metazoa > Chordata > Mammalia > Carnivora > Hyaenidae > Crocuta > Crocuta crocuta. The sequence continues at coordinate 10,003,781 of NW_027528417.1, read as the reverse complement.
CTACCACACACACACACACACACACACACACACACACACTCACTCACTCACTCACTCACTCACTCACACAGCCCATTAACAATCTCCCTGCTTGGCCCCATAGACCTACATGAGCTGAACCCATACCCTGACTTAGTCAAGGGAAGAAGGAATAGTTTGTACAAACCAATTAACGAATGACAAATATTCCATAGATTTAGATTTTCCAGTTTCAAGTCCTTAGTATAACTGAATGTGACTATTTGATCCTGTTACCCACTTTCTTTAATTTTGTCCCAATTATTTTTCTCCTTTTGGCCAGAGAACTTAAAATATCTCAAGTCTTGGTTTTCTCCCTGAACAGAGGGCTTTTCTCTTCTCCTTAAGTGAGCTGTTAGCTTCCACGGCTAAATATAGCAATCATCTATCAATAATCCTTACAGAATACAAAGAACCACTCTACCTTTCTAATAATGGATGTGGTGTTTTCTTGGCTGAACCTAAGTATGTTCGAGATGCCCATTTTAAAAGATGATGTATTCTTGCAGGTACATTACTGGGCATCTGTAAAGCTTATTTCCACATTGATGTACATGCCAAGTCATTTGCTATTATTACATTCAGCATTATTTGCTTTGGATTATTTTCCAAAGACTAATGTCTTGTGAGTACATAAAGCAGGCATTTTTTGGCCAGGACAGATGGCTATGGGAGTGTCACCAACAGAATCATGCCTTCTTATACTTAAGTTTTGTTTTTTAATTATTTTCAAGGGTGAAGATCATGCAGGAAGTATCACTCAGGCCCTGAATGGAGGACCATGGGAGTCTGAATGCAATCAAGCTGACAAATGGAAAAAGCGCAAAACACTGGAATCGTTCATCCATCTTCATGATAAACTGAAAATCAGAGTTTAGAAGAGAAATCAGAACTGAGAAAAATAAGTTTGTAAAATTAACTTAAGCATCTTTTTTTGTGAATTATATATCCAGTAAGATTTAAATGTCACCATTTTATCAGTCCAGGAAAATGACTAAGCTAGGGGAGTGACTTGTTCTTTTGTGACATCAGAGAATTTATCAAAAGGACAATGTGATAATGTAGGAAATCATACTTCTTTCTTGAGGCAAAGCTTGCCCCTAAAACTCAGTATAAGGTGCTTGACCAGTTTATATTTATATTATGAATGTGATACATTGAAGTTAACAACCTTTTTAATTTTTGCCTCACATCATGCTGGGTTATATCTTATCCACTATTGGCTATCTTATTAAATCCCCATAATAACACCAATAAGGAACTGAGACTCTAGGAAGGCACTATATTTGACACCACACACACACACACACACACACAGCCCCACTAACAATCTCCCTGCTTGACTCCAAAGATTTACATGAGTTGAATCAGTATCCCAACACAGTTGAGAGAAGAAGGAACGATTTGTACGAACTTTCAGAATTTAAATGTTTGGCCTCCAGGACATGCAGTTGGTGGGTAAGACTACCCTCTTACCTGCTAGATACAAACCCCTGACCAGTATTTGAACTAGTGCTATAGGAGTCCAAATGAGGGAGTTCATTTCTTTACCAGTCAGAGAACGAGCAGAGAACACTAAAGGATGCAAGAGTCCAGCAAAGAAGAGAAAGCCATGTCTGGCAGAAGTTTCCACATTGAACTCTAAGCCAAGAGACCACGTAGGGTGGATTTGAGGTGAAACAACTAGTCTGGTGCTGCTGGAGTGGAGAGAAGATGAGACGAAAAGCAGTGCTGAACTGAGAGAGATGCCTAGTGGTCCCAGGATTCCTATTAGAATAGGTCCATTATTATCCCTGAGAGGCCAATTTTAATTTCAGCTCCAGTGGCGTTGGCCGTTCTGGGTGGTTACTCAAGTTTTGGGGCAGGGGAACTGTCTAGATGGAAGGACTTTCCTGTGTAACATATTTACCTCCATTAAAGCTTTCAGCAAGCTCTCCCTTAGACTTGGCATGGACTGCTTTTCATGTTTATTTATCCTGTCTATCAGCTCATTCACTACAAAGACTAAATCTTCCACATACGCTTGCCCTCAAAACTACCCTTTCCATTGCAACTCCTTTGAGGGTCTAACCTTGACTTTCCTAGTTGTTGAGACTGCACAAAAGAAATCTGGGCCGCGTGCAAATTTAGATCTTCATCTTTTGACCTCACCCACTCAGCAGTTTGATACTGGACTCTTTGTCTCCACTTTGCCACCAGCTTTGCATCTGACTTGCATTCACATCCCCACCTCCCTAATCAGCATGATGCAAGACCCAACTTCTGACCTCCCAGCGGGGCTTGTATCTCTCTTCCTTAACTCCATGAGTTCTAGAACAACCTTCAGGATAGCAGCCCTTACAGCTCGACCTCTCCCAGCACTTCTGCTCCCACAAAAGTCCCACTGGTTCACCTTCACCCATCTGTCTTGTTCTGGACGTGGGGTCAGGAAAGCACTTGGCCCAGAGCCTGAAAAGTGATAGCACAATTTTCTAACCATTTATTCTATAAACTCTGCACTGTATATACATGATTTCTAATCCTTACAACTCTTCCAGGCTGTGAATGATCATTCCGAAGGTGTGCAAGCTTACCAAATACATAAAGCTAACAAAAATGGTTGAACATCTTATGTGGTCGGAATCAAGAATCACTGGAAAACTGAATTTCCAGACTTCTCTTCTATTGCAATTTCTAAATTTAACTCCCCTCCCCCCTTTTTTTCTGTTAGGGTTTTAATATGTTACTGCTACAGTAACTGTGAAAAATTGTTTTAATTTGAATTCTTATAAAATTGTGCCGAGAAATGAAAAATATCCTGAATGTCTATGCTCAGGAGAACTACACTAGGATAAATACTACTAAGCAGTTCAACTCTTATTACTCTCAAGAATATGCTAATATGTGGACTCATTTAGTAAAGCTCTTTGGTGAACCTTTAAATGAGTAGTTGCAAAATTTTATATCATGGAAGGACATCATTTCCGTACTTCCTCAGCTCTTGACTTTGTTAATAGGTCTCAGCTAGCCAGCAGATTTTTTAAATATTTGTTTACCTTTGAGAAATACTAAGCATTTGAAATGGCTATTTGGTTAAAAGCTAGGCTCTCTGCAATACTAACTTTACCAATCTTTAAAACATACGAATATGCTTGTATTTTCAGTTCAGTCAACAAAAGGTAGTTGCTGGTATTCACAGCTTGGCCTAATGGGCCTTCATCCTATGTCTCCAGCCCCATGTCCCACCTCCTCCCGTGCTGATCCTCCTCTCCAAGTACATGATGTGTGTCATGCCTCTGTGAGTTCATCTATGCTATTCTCCCTGCCTGGATGACTTCATGCCCCTTTCTCTTAAATTCATTCAAAATTCAGCCCCAGTGTCCACCCCTCCAGGAAGCATCTTGTATCCTCCAGGGTGATTTGATGCTTCCTCACCCTGGGCTCTCCTACAACCCTGGATATTCCCTTTTCGTTACTCAAATTGCTGGGGGACCTTAAGTCTCCCTCGTTAGACTTTAAGGTTTGGGAAAAGCATGACAGAATGATATGTACGATATCTAGCACAGAGCACCACACCTAACAGACATCATTAGATGCTAGTGGAAGGCAGGAAAGCCAGAGGATTTTCCTGAAGGAAAACTGAGGCCCACAGCAGGTATGTGACTTGCCCAACATCACAAAGCAGAGGCCCTATAGAGTCCATTCCTCCTGCACCTGAGAGCCAGGCCCAATCCACTATTCTATACTGCTCTTTCACTAGTTTGGGATGCTGGGTATTTTAGAAAGAGTAGAGCTATATATACCATATATACTTACTAACTGAGGGATTTGAGACAGAAACGCTTTTTTTTTTTAGTTTTTATTGATTTTTTTTTTTTTTTTGAGAGAGACACTGCATGTGCATGTGTATTTTCAGAAGG